>NC_040037.1:47468442-47616222 GCF_003713205.1 Coffea eugenioides | reverse complement strand
CAGGCTGCTTTCTATTGATGATTGCATAGAAAAGTAATAGATTTAATGTAAATGGACTTACAAGAATATTGAGTAGACAACGGAAGCTTGTATTGTAGAAACCTTGAATCTTCTTTATTGAATATAAAAGATGCTTGAATACAAAAGAGTGGTTGAACTTGGAAAGAGGTTGGTTGATTTACAAAATAGGGAGAGTTTTCACTGATCTAGTCTCGTAGTGTTCGCCGATGCCTTTCTTCTGAATTTTGATTCTATTTATAGAGGCTCGGGACTTCTCATTTCATCTTCATTTGAATTTCATTTGTCTTTTGGGTCGACACTTTATTTGTGGCCGACATCTTTTTTTTTAAAAGTCATTTGGATCTTGTCCGCATGGTCCTCCGAAAGGATCGAAAGTAGATTCGGATGATTCTGCTGACTCGTCAATTTTGTTGGTTTCTTCTTTCTTATCCTGCTTTTGCAAATAGTCCAAATATTCTTTGAGTAGTCTTGGATCTTGAATCATCTTTTTCATCAGAAAGTCATTTGAACTTGCCTCGGATACCATCTCGGTATCTTTTTCTTTTTCTTTCTTTATTGGAGTAGTTGTTGGGATAGGTGCCATAGTGGTTGGAGTAGGTGGAGAAGTTGTTGTAGTAGGTACCGTAGTGGTTGGAGTAGGTAGCTGTTTGGTCCACTTGAGTTTGTCCCCTGTTGTTAGGAATCTGATGACGTTTACTTGATCTCCAAATTCCTGATTGAATCCTGTCCACCATTTAATTTTAAATTCTCTGACCAATGACATTGGAAGTGGTTTTTCTAATTCTTGATGGATCTTAAAACTCCAGCAAAAGATCCATGGAATTTTGAACTCCATATGAAATAAAATTGGCCTTGTATATTCTCCCCCCTTTGCTCTTTTTAGGTATGTCTGAAATCCCATGAGCACGTTTGGAGGTAGAATTTCTGGTTGTGGTCCAAACCATTTCCACCAATGATTGAACCAAATTGGAAATTCTCTACTGCAACTTTCTTTGAATGTGAAGAACCAGGAATGATTGAATGGTCTAAAAAGGAAAGCACGATACCATGCCATTTTGTAATCTTGATATGTAAATCCATCTGGAATAAATCTTACTGAAAAGGATTTTTTAGAATAAAGAGAAGTCCATTCATTGGGAGAACAAACTTTCTTTATTATACATTTTGAATGGCTGACTATATTTGGATTTTTTTCTATCTGGAATAGGAAATATTTCAACAGAATGAGTATCTGTAAGAATTAATTCATAGTAATCCAAATTTTTTGAGGAATCATCTGGTTGCCAATAGCATTTTTGAGGAAAGATTCTTTGGGTAATTTGATTGAGGGTAGAGTATAAAGGTACTTCTTGAAATCTTGTTAGAGTAATATGTTGAGTAAATGGCTTGGTGAAATAGGTATTTTCATTGGATTTTTCTGAGGGTTTTGGAATTTGTTGAAGAGGTTTTATTTGAGAAGAAGTGGGAGTGCAGGCAGCTTGACTATATGTCAAGGCTGGGAAATCCTGCAATATTTGGAATCTATTTTGGGTTACAGGAGTTAGACTCATCTCATAATCTTGAGGAATCTTTGGCCTGGAATTCCCTGCTTTTGAATCCATATTCCTGCAATATTAATAAACAATATCTTTAAGCTGGTCAGATAATTGCTTATTTTGTTCTTTGTAGTACTGAATAGATTCTTCGTTTCTTTCAACTCTTCTCAGAACTTGAATTCGGATAGTATTTCGCTGAATCTCTCTTTGAATAATAAAAGCTCTTTCTTGTGGAGTAATGGTAGCATAAGGGCTTTTTTGAATGTATACGGTATCATGTTTAGGAATTTGATAGGCTGGAATACTTTGCCTACCATGGCTAGTTTGAACAAAGTATTGATAACCTCTGGATCGGATAACTTTTTCTTTGTTTTGGAGTTTAGGAGAATCTCTTTGAGTTCTCAAATAATTGGTATATTCTCGATCTGTTCTTTGAGCCATCAATTCACGATCCATGTCCTTGTAAGAATTCTCTAGTAAGAAAATCTGGTAATGAATTATTTTCTCCTTTAATGAATTCTATATCAAAATCAAAAACAGATAAAATAGCTTGCCATCTAGCAAATATTTGTTTTGAAACTATATTTTGAACATCTTTTTGTAAAATCTCTTTTGCAGATTTACAGTCTATTCTTATTAAAAATTTCTTGTTATATAAATCATCTTGAAATTTTGATATACATAAAACTATTGATAAAATTTCTTTTTTAATAGTTGAATAATTCTTTTGAGGATCAGACCAGGTTCCTGAATGAAATCTAACTAACTCTTCTTTCGACTTTTCTAATTTTTGTTTTAGTATTCCTCCATATCCTAATTCTGATGCATCCGTTTCAACTATCATGAATGCTTTAGGATGTGGTAAACATAAACACGGCAAGGATTTAACTTTTTCTTTTAAATATTTTATTTTTTGAGTATGTTCTTCTGTCCATGGTTTTGGATTTTTCTTTAATCTATTAAATAATATGGAGCATTCTTGTCTTAATTTAGGAAAGAAATCTGCTATATAATTTAAGCATCCTAAAAATCTTTGTAACTGATTTTTATCTTTTATTTCATCTGGAAATTTAGTAGTGAATTCTAAAGCTCTATTGATTGGTTTTATTGTTCCTTGGTATATATCATGTCCTAAAAATCTTATTTTTGTTTGGAATAATTTCATTTTTGGTGCAGAAACCACTAATCCGTTTTTTCTGACTATTTTTAAAAATATATTTAAATGTTTAAAATGTTGTTCTAATGATTCAGAAAATATTAATACATCATCAATATATACTATACTAAATGAACTGTAAGGATTGAAAATATCATTCATTATATTTTGAAATTCTGATAGTGCATTTTTTAATCCAAATGGCATTACATTCCACTCATAATGTCCAAAGGGTGTTGTGAATGCTGTTTTATATCTATCTTTTGGATTTATTAATATTTGCCAATATCCTGATTTTAAATCAAATTTTGAAAATATCTTTGCTTTAAATAGTCTATTAAGCAAATCTTTTTTATTGGGAATTGGATATCTAATCCATTGCAATACTTTATTTAATGGTTTATAATTTATTACTAATCTTGGAACTCCTCGTTCTTTTTCTGCTTGATTCATAACATAAAATGCAGAACAACTCCATGGTGATTTTGAGGGGTTTATTAGTTTTTTATCTATTAATATTTTTATCTCTTTTTTACAAAATTCTAATAAATCATAATTCATTTGTATTGGTCTAGCTTTAGTTGGAATATTCTTTTCATTAAAATCTTTTTCATAAGGTAATTCTATCATATGTTGTTTTCTATCCCAAAAAGCATTAGGAATATCTGCACAAATTTCTTTTTGTAATAACTCTTCTAGTTCTGATATTCTTTTTTGTATTTTAATATCTTTTAATTGTTCTTCAATTTTTAAATGAGACTTTTCTTCTTTAATATAGCTTATATGTTGTTGTACTTTGGTAATAGCATTTATTGTTTTATAAATAGAAGATGTTTGTAAAGTCTGTAATTCTCTCTGTTTTATTGGAGTCAAGAACTTAAAAGTAATAAATTTTCCCATTATGTTTATTGAAATTCCTTCATTATTTACTAAGAATGGATAAATCTGTATTAAAAAAAGGTGTTCCTAATATTATATCATGATTTATATTTTTTACAATTATGAAATTATGTTTAATACAATATTCATTGTTACATATTGATCCTTTTGTAAATTTATATTTTACTTGTAAATTTTCTCCATTTGCTGCCATCAATGTTTCTTTTGTCCTTTCACAATATTTAGTAGGAATTATTCCTTCTTTAATGCAACTTGCATCAGCTCCACTATCTATTAGAGCTACAAAGGTTTCTTTGAAATCTTCTACTGTAATTGTTACTAAAGCAAACCATTTTTGAAATGTCATTTTTTCTATAGTATTTAAATATTGATCAACGTCTACTGGTTTTTCTGATATGGATATTTCTTCTGTTTTAGAATTAGAAGTTGAGGGCTGATTATTTATTAAAGTTATTTTTGCTTCTATTTCTAAATCTTTTGTTTTTAATTCTATAATTTCATGTTGTAATTGTTTTACTTGTATTTTTAGATTATTAATTTCTGTTTGAAGATCTTTTGTAGTTTCTTTCTTCATTATATTTATATTTGGATATTTATCTATTAATTTCGAAATACTAAAAGGTTCTATTATTTTTGGCATTTTATCTTCTTGAATGATTAAACTTTTTAATCTTTCTAAATATTCCTTTTTAGCTATTGGATCTTCTATTTTTTCTATTATATCTAATAAAAATTCTTTATCTTCTTTTTTAGTTATAACATTTATATATTTTGGAGAATTAGAACAATTACAATCTTTTTCACTTTCTGAACTAGTTAAGTCATTATAAAAATCATCTTCTGAACTTTGATCTTTTTCATTTATTAATAAGTTTATTAATTTATTTTTAATTTCTTCTTCATCTGCACATATCTCTGTAATTTTTTCTTTTAATTTACATTTGTTTGCTTTATGACCTATTTTTCCACATTTATAACAAACAATTTTTCTTTTAATAAACGTTCTCTTTCTTTCTGGTTTATCTTCTTTAGGTCTTTTATATTTTAATTTTTTATTGTATTTTTTAACTTTCTTTTTGTATGCTGATGGTGATTTAATTCTTTTGATTCCAAATGCATCACAAAATGATCCTACTTCCTTGGTTTTAGAACCATATTTTATTTGTAATCTTAATTCTGAACATAACATTAATCCTTCTTTTTTCACAAAAGCAAATAATTGTCCAAAAGTAATATTTTCAAATGAAATTACATCTGTTCCCATTTCCTTTTGTAAACTATCCATTATTCTTTGTGAAAATAAACTTGGTAATCCTGTTATGAATCTTTCTTTCCAGAATGAAGCATTACAATCTGGTCTTCTTAATACATTTGTTAAAAACATATCTTTATACCATCTAAAGTCTGATAATGTAGGACATCTTAAATTTGTTAAAAATGTTTTACTAGAATTTAATTCTTCTTTTGGATTTCCTATGAAATACATTACTATTGTTACTATTAGGAATTCTGCAGCATCTGATTGTATCTGAATATTTCCTTGATCATCTTCAATTTCTTGGGTATGTTCTAATATTGATAATTTATCTTGTAGTGTTAGAGCATTATCCCACCAATTTTTTAATTGTCCAGTGAATCCTGAAACTAATAATGTTGCAATATTTCTCTCTTGAATATTTTTTATTTTGTAGGCTAATCTAGCCATTCCCATTTCTTGTAAATTATTTAATACTTCATATTCTGCTTTGCCATCTATATTCCATTCATAGATTGAGTCTCCATCATATTTAGTGGTGCGAAATTTTGATATTTCTTCATATTGAATATCTGGAGGGCTAGGTCTTGGATAATAATTTTTTGTACTTACCATTTTCCAATTTTTATTGGTATTATCATTTATCCTTCTTCTTCTTATTCTATTTAATTGATTTTCTCCTTCTTCTTCAAATTGAGTTTCTATTGGTAATATTATATTTTCTTCTAGATCTGAATTTATTGATTCTTCACTTGAATTTTCGAATTCCTCAGTTGAATTATCTCTTATAATTTGATCTAAAGCATTTATTTTGGGTGTTGAAGGTTTTACTTCTGTTAAGTTTTGTAATGCTTGAGATATTTTATTTAATATATTATCTGTAGTATTTAGTTTTTGATTATTAATATTTTGTACTAAATCTTGTTCCTTTTCTTTGGTCAAACTTCTAGGTTGAAAATGCGGTGCTGAAATATCATTTGGGAACTTTAAATCTGGTTTCTTTAATGTATTTATTTTTGTATTTAATATTTCCATATGTTGAGAAATTGTATGAAGAATTTGATTTGTATAATTATTTTGTTGGTATACTTTTTTAATATCTTCTAAATTTATTGCATTATTATTTGTACTTGATTCTACTTCTCTACCTTTTTTAAAAGGTGAGGCTATTATGTCTCCTTTTCCTATATTTATTTTGACTTCTTGTAATGGAGGATGTATAGATGTTATGATTTGATCATCTTTTAATTTCCATTTTTTATATAAATTAGTTTGAACATTTATTTGAAGTGTATGAAATATATTATTTATTCCTAATTTTGAAGTATAAAATGATAACCAATTAAAGAAAGGAAAATCAAATTTTTGTTTTTCTAATTCATTTTTCCATTCTATAATTAACTTTTCTTTATACTCAGGGTCTAATTGAAAAAACCAAATCCTTTTTTCAGTATTTTCTTCATCTTCAAAATCTTCTTGTAAGTATTTATGATTTATTTTATATGGTTTGTTTATAACATTTATTTCTCCTTTCATTTGTGACTGGGTTGGAGAATATTCTGTTTGATTTTGATTTATTACCTCTGGAACTGGGGTTTTATATTTAAAGGTTGAAGTATTTTCTATGGGAAAATTTATTTCAGTAGATTCATAATTTGAATGTCTTGCTGGTAACCATGAATAACTTGAACTAGGTCTTTCTCTTAATGAATCGAATCTTATTAAAGTATTTCCATCAGGTTTTTCTATAATATCTTCTGCAGTAGTTTGTTCTATATTTCTTGCTATTTGTGGATTTTTTATTTCAAATTCACTTGGTATTGTTATTTCATTCCATTTTAATCTTTTTGGTGTATAAGTTGTAGGTCTATCTGCATCTACTTGTAATAAAGTTGTTTCTTCCTTAAGAGTTGGAGTCATTATAAATTTAGGATTTAAATGTGATGATAAAGGTCTATAATATATTCTATATATTATTGCAAAATTCTTTGTGTGTTTTTCAAATTCATTTCCTTGTAGATGAATATCTAATATGACGGAATTTAAAATATGAGGGTCAGTTAGGTCTATTGAAAAATTTGGAGCACAGTTAAAATATATGGGTCCATTACAAACATTTGTTTGAATCATAGAGAGTAAAGAAGTTTTATATCGTTTGAGTCTTGTGTCTCTTAATGCTAAATATATTGGAGCATCTACTCCTAGATAGAATAAAGGTTTTACAGCAATTTGTATTAAACCTATATGAATGTAGCGATATCCTTTACTTAAATATTTTTGAATTGTACTATGATTTAATAATGGAATTGATTGATATTCTTCTTGAATAGATATTGTTTCTTCATGTGTTTTAACTGATAAAGCTGTTTTGAAATCTAAAGGGCCTATTCTATAAATATGTTCTATTTTTTCTTCTGGAATAGTCCAATCTGAATTATTTACAGGCATATGATATTCATGACTTTGTACTATATTAGCTTGCTTTGAATTAGATCCTATTTTAAATTGTCTAAGAAATGCAGCCATGTTTTATTTTTTAAAATTTTTACTTAACCTGGAACAACCGAGCACTATGCCTGGAACATCCTAACTTGGACTTACCAACGGGCTTACAAGGCATCAAGTCTTACCAACGATTTCAGTAAAATTTAATAAATAAACATAAATGCATAAATTAGCTAATTTGAAATAGAAACGTAATTCAAATAACGGTTCCCAAGTTTGGAACATACAAATACATTCATTTCTATCTCAACCACCCATACAATCCTAAAATACATTAAAAGATTTAAGTTTTTAGTACATTCAACCCTAATCGAGCGACTAGTACGAGTACAATTACAAAATTCAAAACAACTAGACTACGCTAGTCTGTACACGTCTCACGTCTCACGCCTCGCTCGTACCCCTGTAAGGAACACAAATGGCGTGGAATGAGCTAAAAGCCCAGTGAGGTTCCAAATAGCAAATTGACCATTATTTATAAGTACAAGTTTTCGATATAGCAAAGTAATGAGCATGAAGAGTTTATAAAAGTGAGCAATAACACTTCAAGTAGCAATCTCAAAACGAGCGAGTGTAAAGTTTTAAAAGAAATAATAACACTACAAGTACCAATCATCTCAAAGTATAAGGATACGAATGGCTCTCAGGAGCCAAATTCCCAATGCATCACCAGGAGCTTGATTACGTAATAGTTGACACTCCGTCAACTTTCAAGTAAGTAACCAATCCAGTAGAACACCACTTACACTACTCTCCGTCCACCATTCAAACCCCCTACTGGGCCCAAAATCCTCAATAAACACTGGTGGTAATACTCGAGTATACCGATTAGTCGAGAAGATATCACTCCACTCGACAAACAAGAGACCCAGGGTTCGTTACCCAATTGACCAAGCCCTTGCCGGCTCGACTCGAGTAACTTGCCGCAGGATTTCTGGAATTTCAGGAAGTGCGCACATCATAAACAAGTATATCAAATCAATTTCAACAATAAACAAGTATATATCAAATAAGGGCAAGTGCGATAAAGTACACTCTTGCCCGATCAAACCAATCATATATCATTTAATCATATTGATCAAGTATTGGAAACAAGTGTCCAGCTCAATCAGGTATTTGGAAGCACTCACCAAAATGAAGTGCCCCTGATAATCACGTCTAGGTTATACTCCGGGTTTGGAGTCCAATCTGCGATAAAACTCTTGTTTAAGAACTTTGAAAAATGACTAAGGTTCGAAACTTAAACGTTTCGTTCAGTAAGAATCAAGTAATTGACATTCGTTTGGAGAATATTCGTGAAACACTCGCTCACTTTTCAAACTATATAACTTTGTAACATTTATACTTGGAAATGCCATTTGAGTCGAAAGTACAAGGAAAACGTATTCCTAGTAGTCATGATTGTATTTCTCAAGGGTACAAGTTCGGCCAAAACCTCACTGATATACCTCGATAAAAGAAGACGCAAATATCCTAGATAGTTCAAGTGGTAATCGCTCTTAACCCTTACTCAAGTTGCAAGTATGTCTACCTAGCCCTTGAGCGTAAATTTGGGCAGCACGCCCTCTGTATTTTCCTATTTTCCAGCTATTTATGGCTTCATTCCTTTCCTCAATCAAACCCAAAGTTACACACAAAATAATCTCATTTCAATAGCCGTTCAACAGGCTCAAGGTCATACAAGTACAAAATCAAGCTAACGACATGTGCGGAAATGAAGTTTAGCAAAACACAGATTTGACGTTGTTTTGCGTAACGGACACAACCGAAGCTACGCTTATCGGATTGGGGTGAAATTTATACTGTTTTTAAGCTAAGTCAGAGAGCTACAACTTTGATGAAGATCACCTAGTCCAGTTCGTAGTATATCTAGGTCAAAATTTCGAATTACTAAACCAGAAGCGCACAAATAGGTCAGTTAACCGCGCTATGTTTAAACAACAATAACTCAGGATACCGAATTCCAAACGAGGTGATTCTAGGGGCGTTGGAAAGCTAAAACATAGAACTACAACTTTTATGCTTTGGCCAAATACTAATTCAGTACACATCAGGGTGAAAAGACACGGTTAATGTTGTGAAATATCAAAATTGTCCATTGGACTAAACCTATGAGAGTCAGGGGTATTTTTGTCTTTTCACAGGTTACGTTGCTCCGATTGAGTTGAAATTTTGTATAAAATTATAAAACATCATTCTATACAAATTTCATGTTTTATACTAAGCCTAATTCGATCTCTAACATGGTGAACTGAAACCGGGCAGAACAGGGTACATACTACTTCAATTCTGGAAATTTGCTACAATCAAGATATAAATCTCATTTTTAGCTTGAAACCATCACTACCACCTCTTATACTAACATATATACATCATACACCATCCATACAACAATTATGAGGTGGGTATCATTCAAACCCTAACTCAATTGCATCATTCCAATCTTCCAAAATCACTTGATATAAGCATTATTATAACCACAAATACAAACTACTAAGCAACTCCAACATGATTAAAGGACAAAGAAAAGTGTGAGCAGCTATATTATCTTAAAACAAAGCTTGCTAGAGTTTTCCTCCACTTTCCCTTGAAATTTTTGGTTCCTTAAGCTTCCCAAGCTCTCAAACTATTGATTAATCGGTTTAGATTTCTTGTTTTCTCACTTAAGTGGATCAAACTCAAGATGGATTGTGGTTTCTTTCTCTTGGCTTTTCTTCCTCTCTCTCTCGGCTGGTGAACTGAAAATGAGGGGTAAATTGAGTAGTTTTTAGTGATAAAGATGGTGGAAATTAATTAGTCAACAAACCAATAGATGGCCGCCACTTGTTGCTTTAAGATTAACCTTCAAATTTTGTCCTTTTTCCTTGTTTTTTGGTCAAATATTTCGGCCAAGCTTAGCTGAAAAATGGGGTGATATTTTGCACTCATATCAATGGTATTGTATGGTAGGAAAGTGGTGGTCAAGTGGTGTGTTCAATCGGTAGTGAACGGTACCCGTCGGTCTGAACCGTTTTTCCTTAAATCGCGTATACTAAGGTTTGAACTTATAATTCACTAACTTGTTATTACCACTTCTAATCACACTCTTAATATCATCTAAAACTCACTCGAAATCACCAAATTTGATCCCCACTCTGTACCGGATAGTCACACTACGGATAGACGTAAAAACCCTAATTCGCTCTAACTTGAAAACGAAAAGTGAAACCCTACTTTCTAGGTTCATTTGCACTTATTGTTGGGTGATTGAGTAGTAGGGCTATTATAAATTAATAATTTCCAAATAAAAGGGCATTTTTAAGAAAAATATAAAGAATTTTACGGGTCCTCACAAGAATTTAATTTTATATGTCAATTTGCTAACTCAATGGAGCCAAGAGATTCATTACTTTTCCATAATGTCTGTAGTTCTATATCCATACAAATAATCAAAGTGGAGTCCACAATCCACAACCAATTGAGCAGGAGTCCTCCCTATAAAAGAAAAGTAGACCACAAGCAAAACCTTCCCAAGTACAAAGTACAACGCGCAGCGCCAGACCAATGCATTCGAACATACAACAGCCTGAAGCAGCCAGATGCATTCGATACTCCGGCAACGGTAGAAGTGCCAAGCGCTTCTTATATATATCAAGGATATGTGTTAATAAGCAGTAGAACCTTAATTCTATCTTTGGTTGCAGCATTATCTTTGAGAGGCACATACATGATCTCGTTGATTCCAATATGGAAGTTGTATTCTGTGCTATGATAAAGCAAAAAGGGATAATTTCAGAAACCTCCTCTGAGGTTTTTAACTATTTCACTAGCCTCCTTTTAAGTTTCAAAAATTACATTAACCTCTCTTGAGGTTTATTATCTTATAACATCTAGGTCCAACTAGCAGTTAAAAAGTAATATTAAGAGAGAGAAAATAACATGATTCCACTATTGCCCCTCAATAATACATATTATTTAGTTAATATAATACCAATCCACACATTAAAGAAAAATACTAGAATTTATTGTTTATTATCAGCGATAATTACATATAGTATCAAAATATAGTATATTATTCTATATATTTCACTTAATTTAAGATCCAAATTACTCTTTTTAATTATAGACCCATTGATAAACATGAGTAACAACAAATAATCAAAAAAATCTGCAAACAAAATATTACAAAGAGCGAACTTTAATACCATAAAAATCTCAACAATTAAACTTAATATGTTGACAAGGATACTTATGATGTTAAAATTTGCTCTTTGTAATGTTCCGGTTGCAAATTTTTTAAATTATTTGCTATTGAACACATTTGACAATCGGTATGTAATTGAAAAGAGTAATTTGAAACTTGTATTAAGTGAAGAATATAGAATGATATATACTATTTTTTGATACTATATGTAATTTGATCCCTAATGATAAATAGCAAATTTTAATACTTTTTCTAATGCGTGGATTTGTATCAAATTAACAAAATAATGTAGTAGATGAGAGGCAATGATGGAATTATGTTATTTTCTCTCCCATGATACCACTTTTTAATTATTGGTTGGGTGTAAATGTGACAAGATAATTAACTTCAAGGGAGGTTAGTGTAATTTTGAAATTTGAGGGGAGGCTAGTGAAATAGTTAAAACCTTAAGGGAGGTTTTTGAAATTATCCCAAGCAAAAATGCTTATAATCCATATGTCAAAAACCAATAGTTAAAAACCAATAGTTATGCGGGGCTAGTTGTTGAAATACTCATTTTACTCGTGTGGTGACTGCTTTCATGTCTGGAAATACTTTACGCTAGCAGGATTGGAGACCTGGTTTTGCATTGCTAAGAAATTTAATATCCACTTCTGCCTAAATCTTACTATATCTCTTGTATTTGTTGTTCCATCCTCAAGCTGAAACATGTTGTCCAGAGTCAGTGACGGAGCCAGGATTTTTTTTGGGGGGAGCCAAAAAATTTCCTAATAAAATTATCTTAATATATTATGTTCAAAATAATTTTCTTCTATTTAAATATATGACATCTAAAAATATCAAATATTAAATTTAATTATAAAGGTATGTCTATTCATAAATATGCGGTACAGTCATAACAAAACTTAACAAAAAAGATAATCTTTGATTAAATATCTTATAACATCACAAACCATCCAATTTGCACATTATGAGAAGATGCTCTCCAATATGTCACCTATGCAAATTTCAACATCTTTTCTTAGAAGTAAATTGAGCTCTACGCTCTTTCATAGAACTAAATTCATCTATGATTGAATCACTGCTAAATTTTTCAGCAACTTCTTTTTCTATATACACAGTTAGACAATCATTCAAGAAATTATCTTCCATCTTCTTTCGGAGATTTGTCTTGATTATTTTCATAATTGAAAATGCCCGCTCCGTAATTGCAGTTGATACAGGAAGAGTAAGAACAAGTTTGATCAATCTGTCAATAAGAGGATATATCACTGATTTTCTTGTCTTCACTAAGCCTTGACATAACTCATGAATACTAGATAATTCTTGCAAGTCAGGGATTTGGAATGTCGAGCTCAAAATGTTGAAGTTCTATTCTGAGACGTACTAGTTCTTGCTCCATAAAATCATTCGGATAAAACTTCTCTACAAGTTTACAAATATCATCAACCTTGAACAGCATAAATCCATTTCTAGGACCTAAAGCAGTGCTCAAAACAAGCAATTCCAGGGCATGATCATTAAACCTACTATGTAACTCTTGCAATTGATAATCAATTGTTGCAAGAAATATATTCACTCGATAATAATGCTCCACACTAATCTCATCATGATGACTTCGAGATCTACCACGTCTTGCAATATATTGAGCATTCATATCCGGGATATCAATTTGATGTTGCTCACAAAATAATTTAACTTTTACCAAGAAATCATCCCATCCCGAATCTCGAAAATTCTTCAGTAGCTTTGTTGTGCTTGAGACAAGATGCATTCCATTCAAAATATCTTGAGATTTACGTTGCAATGCTATACAAAGAAGATGAGTAATTTCCATAATGTCTTTCATAAGATGCAAAGTGAAAACAAACTCAAAGGATAACAACTGATTCAAAGCAAAATTTGCATCTCCACGTTGAGAGTATGAACCTCCATCTGCTGCAATGGTACTTAAAACCACACAAGTAGCATTGAACATTTTCAGTAAACTAGAAATAGAATCCAAATGAGAACCCCAACAAGTATCTCCAGCTCATTTTAAAGTGCCAATTTGATTAAGCCCCCTTCCAGTTTCAAGTCCACCATTAGCAATCTTAGTAGCAACTTCAATTGCTTGAGCCTCCTTTAATTCATCATTACGTTTGCTAGATGCAGTAACAATGTTGATAATGAAAACTAAATTGGAGAAGAATTGGTTAACAGAAGCTACTTCTCTAGAAGCTGCAACTAAAGCAAGTTGAAGCCTATGGGCCAAACAATGAATGTAATAGGCATATGGACATTCATGGCAAATTAAAGCTTGCAAGCCATTCCATTCACCTCTCATATTACTAGCTCCATCATACCCTTGTCCACGAATGTTATGAATGGCCAAATTATGTTGAGAGAGAGTAGAAAAAATAGCTTCCTTCAAAGTTAAAGCCATAGTATCACGGACATGAATAACACCAAAAAACCGTTCACGGATGCATCCTTCCTTATCTACATATCTCAAAACAATAGCCATTTGCTCTCTTTTGGACTCATCACGAGCTTTGTAAGTGCCCGGTGCAACCCAATGAGTATAAACAAATTCACAATGATGCACAAAGATATATCAAATTTAAGCACAATAAAGAAAACTTAATTAAAGAGAAAGGATAAGAAATGCAAACCAAATATCAAACCAATAGCCTCTTCAATTGATGGCGATGCTAACCAAGATGTACAAGTGAAGGCTCACTCCTTCCTCACCCCAAACACACTTTGGTTGAGCCAAGGAGTTTTACAACTATTCTAGTTAACCCTCAACAACCTACACTTGAAAGATCACTCACCCAATTAAGAACTATTTTATACAAATGAGGCAACCTTCACCAAGGTTTTACCACTTCAAGTGATAGGTTCACCTTCACCAAGGTTTTACTCCTCCTAGAGAGTAACCTTCACTTGAGCAACCTCACAACCCAACTTTCCCAACCCCTTATACAACCAACAAAGAATCTTTCTACTCAAAAATCTCACTTGTAAGCTTGTATTTTGTGTTGGCAAAAGTCCCGTGTCTTCTTGTGCTTTGGGGTGTTTATAGAAGGTGAGAAATGGCTCCAAAAGGCTCTCCAACGGTCAAATATTAAATGCTGTCAAAACTAGCCGTTGGCCTGTCGGACGTTCGAACCACCTGTCGGACGTCCGAACCCTGCGTCCGAACGTCGTCAGAGAGTCATCAAATCTTTGCGAAATTTCTCGGACGTCCGATGCGATTGATGTGCGTCCGAGGGGTGCGTCCGATCCTTCCGGACGTCCGATGCTTCCTCATGAGCGTCCGACAGAATATCCTTCCTGATGTTCTTCATCCTTTCGGACGTCCGACAGCTTCCTTTCGGACGTCCCACATGAGTGCCCTGTTTTTGCTTCTTCTTTTGTGCCACAAGAATCTGTTCTAACAAATTGCTCACATAAAAACATTAGCCCAAATCTACATTTTGGTTTGTTAATCATCAAAACCAAGGATTGATCGACCAAGGTCAACAATCTCCCCCTTTTTGATGATGACAAACAAAATGAAGATTTCTTTGATCAAATAAGTTCAAATAAAACTCCCCCTTAGAAAAAGCCAACATACAAAGAAATTTCAATAAATCCTACTCCCCCTTTTGACATCAATCAAAAAGCAAACTCCCCCTTTATTTTCCAAATCAAGACCATATAGAAAGACAAAACTTTCATGATACCAATTGTAATTTTTTATAGGGTTCTTGGGAGTTAGTACAACATGATCTAGCAATCCACATGGATTTCATACCTTTTCTCATATTTTTCTTTACATAGCAATCATTTTGCATATGTCCAAATTGACAACAAAAGTGACACATGATAGAAGTATTTTGCACATAAGTGGATTTAATGCAACTAATTTTCTTACTTCTTATCATATCAAACTTATTTGTGCCTTGAAAAGATTTGCTTTCTTTTGTTTGAGAAAACTTTTGTTTTTCATTTTGGAGAAACTCGTTCAAGTCATTAATTCTTTTCTTTAACAAATTTTGTTCCTCCAACATTTTTTCATAAAACTTTGTTTTCTCTTCCAACTTCCTTTTCAAATTATTTTTGCAATCAAAAACACTTTTTTGATTTTTTAAATCATCATTTTCCATTCTCAAACATTTGTTTTCCTGAAAAAGTTTGGAGTTTTCTTCCAACAAATCATTTATTTTTGTTTTCAAATCTTTATTTTTAGCATAAGATTTTCTCAAACTTTTATGCATTTTAATCATAAGAATTTTCACATCATCATCTTCATTATCTTCATCACAAGAAGAGTGATAAGAACTTACCTCATCTTCTCCAACGGCCATTAGTGCCATTTGGGCCAACTCTTCTTTTTCTCTTTTTGAATTGCATTCATCCCATGTAATTTTGCAATCTCCTCTTGAACATCTCTTGTTGAAGATCTTCTTGAAACTTTTGATGTGAGGAGTTATATCATTGTCCACTTCCATGATTTCATTACCCATGAAGGATGGGTTATCCCCCACTTGAGATGCTTTAAAAGCTATGCCTCTCTTATACATTCTTGCATTTTCTTCCTCTTGCACTTTGAATTTCAGCTTTAATTCATAAGAGGTTAGGGTATCCACAAGAGATTCAATGGACATAGAATTTAAATCCTTTGCCTCTTCTATAGCATTTATTTTATTTTTCCATTCTTTTGGCAAGACATTCAAAATCTTTCTATTTTTCTCACCCAAAGAATATTCTTTTCCAAGCAATTTAAGATCTTCAATAATGTCACAAAATCTACTACACATCTCATCAACATTTTCAAGAGGATGCATTTTGAAAAATTCATATTGAGAAACAAGCAAAGATTTCTTTTGTTCTTTAATATCTTGGTTACCTTCATGAAATACACACAATTTATCCCAAATATCTTTAGCTGATTTACAACCTTTAATCCTACTAGATTCATTTACATCTAATGCATTGTACAATATACACATGGCCTTGGCATTCAAAGAAAGGTATCTCTTGTCTTTTTCATTCAATTCTTGTCTAGTCTTTAATCTACTCAAATTGGTGGTAGAGTCAACTATTCTAGCTTCATAAGGACCATCTTCTACCACATACCATAATTCAATATAAACGGATTGTAAGAAAATCATCATTCTTTGTTTCCACATGCTAAAATGAGAACCATTAAACATAGGTGGTCTATCAATAGATTGCCCTTCTAAAAAGGAAACTTTTATGGTTGCCATGATCTTTACTCCAAGCCGATTGAGCTTAGTCTCAAGGAGACCAAGCTCTGATACCAATTGTAAGTGCCCGGTGCAACCCAATGAGTACAAACAAATTCACAATGATGCACAAAGATATATCAAATTTAAGCACAATAAAGAAAACTTAATTAAAGAGAAAGGATAAGAAATGCAAACCAAATATCAAACCAATAGCCTCTTCAATTGATGGCGATGCTAACCAAGATGTACAAGTGAAGGCTCACTCCTTCCTCACCCCAAACACACTTTGGTTGAGCCAAGGAGTTTTACAACTATTCTAGTTAACCCTCAACAACCTACACTTGAAAGATCACTCACCCAATTAAGAACTATTTTACACAAATGAGGCAACCTTCATCAAGGTTTTACCACTTTAAGTGATAGGTTCACCTTCACCAAGGTTTTACTCCTCCTAGAGAGTAACCTTCACTTGAGCAACCTCACAACCCAACTTTCCCAACCCCTTATACAACCAACAAAGAATCTTTCTACTCAAAAATCTCACTTGTAAGCTTGTATTTTGTGTTGGCAAAAGTCCCGTGTCTTCTTGTGCTTTGGGGTGTTTATAGAAGGTGAGAAATGGCTCCAAAAGGCTCTCCAACGGTCAAATATTAAATGCTGTCAAAACTAGCCGTTGGCCTGTCGGACGTTCGAACCACCTGTCGGACGTCCGAACCCTGCGTCCGAACGTCGTCAGAGAGTCATCAAATCTTTGCGAAATTTCTCGGACGTTCGATGCGATTGATGTGCGTCCGAGGGGTGCATCCGATCCTTCCGGACGTCCGATGCTTCCTCACGAGCGTCCGACAGAATATCCTTCCTGATGTTCTTCATCCTTTCGGACGTCCGATAGCTTCCTTTCGGACGTCCCACATGAGTGCCCTGTTTTTGCTTCTTCTTTTGTGCCACAAGAATCTGTTCTAACAAATTGCTCACATAAAAACATTAGCCCAAATCTACATTTTGGTTTGTTAATCATCAAAACCAAGGATTGATCGACCAAGGTCAACAAGCTTCATCAACTATAATGCAAAATTTTGAATTTTCAATCTCTTGGCAAATTTCTTTTCCAACCTTATTGGAAAATATATAAAGAATCTCCTTTTGAATTTCAGGAGATGTATAGGAGGCATTGGATGGAGCATTTTCTTGAACAACATTTGCAACCTGTCCATTAATAGAGCATAATTATAATTTTATAAAGATAATAACTAAATGGAAGCATATTATGAATTAAAAAGATTTCTTTTAAGCATGGATTTATATAAATTCAAGAAAGAATGCAAAGCTGGAAGAAAATCATTCTTACCTTATCATTATAACAAGCCAACAACTTGATAAGTTGATGAAAGTTTCCACGATTAAGAGATTTTTCACTCTCATCTCGTCCTCGATAGGCACAACCTTGAAATGCAAGCCATCGCACTACATCAATTGAAACTTGAAGCCTTAATCGATTAATCTCAACTTGCTCAAAACTTTGTTTCTCAATGAAAGTTCCAATGTGTTGAGAAGCATTCATCAAATCATTGCATGCATTTACCGCAATTCTGTGAAATGAGTTAGGACTTTTCCCCACATGTCGTAAGAAAGCACAATTATCTCCATTATTGACCTTCTTCCAATTGTTAAAGCCACCAAGAACAAATGCACTTAATTCAACTCGTCCATTTGGCTTACTAAATAGATAGCATGAAGGACAAAAAGTAGCATCAATTGATGGAGAATATTCAAGCCAAGATGGAAACAATTGAAACCAAGAGCTACAAAAATGACGAACATGTTTCTTTGAACCACTTGAAGGGTAATTCTCAAGCTTAACTTGATATGGCCCCCAATTGACATAAACTCGACGAATTTCATCTTCTTGATTAAGAGAATAGCTCCATATAGGTGGACGTTTACCGGGATCACGCTCCAAAGAAGCAATATCAATCTTTTCAAGTTCAACTCTTTGAACTTTTATGGGAGGTTCAACAACCAAACTCTCACTAAGAATAGATGATGGAGTAGCATCACTTTCCTTGTGCTTTTGATCTTCAATAATTTTTCTTTTAAAAAATGCATCAATTGTTGTTGACTTACCCATGGAGAATAAATTTCAAACCTGAATTTAATTCACATTTCATAAGTTATATACAACTCTAGCAAATTATCATAATAAATTATATATATGCATTATATTAGTATTTCTTTGAACCACAAATAAAGTATGGAATCACAATTTTAAATGATACACACTTATTAAACAATAAAATACTTTATACATGTCAAATAATTTTTCTTGAGAAAAATATACTACAAATATAGTATAATATCACAATTTTGATACTAGAAATGTATTTTACAAGAGCATAAGATAATTGGAAAGAGGGAAAGATTAAATTTCATAATAAATTAATTATAAAAAAGAAAAGGTTTAGTATAGGTATGATAGCCCCGTCTTTGCCTAAGGCGAACCAAAGGGCTCGGCGGATCGCCTGCCCAACTCTCGCCAGGACTTCGGAGTCAAATCACATAAAACCCTACAAAATGCGCGATAGAACCCAAAGAAAACAAACAATTTGGGACCACAAAGCCATAAAATGATTTACCAAACCATACGGTGAAATGGGACTTCGATTAAACACTCCAACGAAAACGAAAACGAAATGAAAAAACGGAACGAAACGTGGCCACGTCACAATCCGGCCAAGATTTGGCCGGATAGCCGGCCGGATTTCTGGCCGGATTCAAGACAGTAGCCATCTCCATTTTTTTCAATTTGCCCTGTCAATCCGGCCACCTATCCGGCCAGGCCAATATACGGCCGGATTTCCCCTGAACAGTTTCCCGCCAATTTTTTTTTTCTTTTCTTGATCAAATCCCACTCTCGCTCGAATCCCCATCGGATACAAGTAAAGTTCATATAAACCCATAGAACGTACATTCACCAACAAATACACGAAGGAAACATGAACAAACACTTTTATACAAATGTTAGAACTTTACAAGTCAAAGTGTGATACTTGATCAAAATACAATTAGGGTTTTCTCATACAGAAGAGCTATACAAAATAATAGCTAGAGCTCACTCTACTCCTTTCTTCAAAATCATGGTTCAAAAGTGTTGTTCCCTGAAAGGAAAACAAAAGGTAATGGGAAGGGGGCGAGCTTACGCTCAATGAGGTACAAAAAATACAAGTAGTCACGAATCATGGCATTTACACACATATAAGGAAATGAACAAAGATCTCAACTGGAAAGTATATAGGTGGCTCTCAGGAGCCAAAATTCCCATTGCAATACTTGATCCAAACCCGTTGACTCTCCGTCAACGTATATAGAACAAACATGTCCGTAGACCTCACTTTACGCCAAATTCCGTCCACCAAACATACCCCTTACCCGGCCCGAACACCTCAACAGAAATAGAAGTGGTAATACTCGAGTATATCAGAAATCCAGAGTCTCCAATACCCAAAGATTTTCCAGAAACAGACTACAGTGACTCGTTATCTAATCGACTAGACCCTTGCCGGCTCGACTCGAGTAACTAGCCACAGGATTTGAACTCAGAGGTCACAAAAGGGTCGTTGGATACAAGCCTCCAAACAATGTCAGAACAGACACAGATAACAGATTCAGATTTTTTTTTTCACAGTAAATTGGCATACAAACAGACAAGAGAACGAGTGTGATAAAGTATACCCTCGTCTCATTCAGAATAAACAGATAGTACAGTTATTCCATTCACATATTGCAATTATAGGTAACCAAGTTAAGCAACAAATGAGGGGAGTGGTACACTCACCAATTCGAGCAAAGATAACTTCAAAAGTTTCTTCCCAAGTATGCTTTAATCACCAAGAAACCCTAAAATGACCAAGGCAAAACAATTATGATTTCCATATCCACAAACCCAGTGAACGGATTACACAATTTAGGCTCGACTACGAGTCGTATGCCTAACCAAGTTAACTACTAATACAAGGATACAAAATGTGATTTTTGAGCAAAAGGATAACAGTTAGTCCAAGAGATACGAACAACCCCAAAACCCTCCATTTCTACCAAAATGCAACTCAAACTTAACGGAACCAAACAGCCTAGAAAATTGGACAGCATTTCCCCTAAATCTCCTTACTTTTCCATCGTACAATTAACAGCAAACTCATCTCGAATCAACCACAATTTCACATACAAATCATAGGCTATAAAACACACCTTTCGGCATGATAACCACAACTGAAGCTACACTTATCGGATTGAGATGAATCTTATGGAGTTTGGAAGCCAAGACATATACCTACATTTCTTATGAAGACCTCCAAAGCCAAATCATGCATTTTCATGGTCAAAAATTGAAATCTCAGAGAGAACAGAAAACTGTCCATGAAACAAGGCTTGTGGGCAGTCAAGGGTATTTCGGTCATTTCACAAGCTACAGTGATCCGATTGAGCTGAAATTTTACCAGTAGCTAGCCAACTAAAATACCTACAACTTTCATGTTTTGAGAAAGGGCTGATTCAGTCTCTCTCAAGGAAGAACATACAGTGCAAAAACAGGGCAGATTACTACCAAATGGAAACCCTAAGCTGGAATTTGTGCACATAAGTTGGAAAATTTCTTTAGGCAAAGTATTCTAGCCCACAAAACCTCAATAATTCATATCAAAACATAAACAACCCTCAAGCATCACATGTGATCAGAATTTTCACCATAAAACTGAAATTTACCATAAAACTTCTTCAAACCATAAAATATTCTTACAAAGTTACCTATGTAACATCTATAATCCACTACTTTACACATATATGAAGGAAAAGGAAGTTTCTTGTCCAAAGTACCTTGTATCCTCAATAAAGATGGTAACTTAGAGCTTGTCCCTCCAAAATCACTCCACTCAATCCTTTAATCCTCCTTAGTAAACAACTTTAATGGAGGGTTTTGCAAAAGTGATGGTTGGAATTCAAGATTGGGCAAGAAATTGAAGAACAAATGAAGTTTCTCTCTTGGTTTCTTTCTCTCAAATGGCCGGCCAAGGAAGACAAAGAAATGAAGGTAATTTGGTCAAAATTAGAGTTTTAGGAAAGTAAAATACCTTGGTCAAAGTCCAACTTTCAATGGGGTGGTGACACTTGGCACCTTAGGGTTTCAATCTCATCCTTTAGTCTACCAATGGATAATCTCTGTAGCTAACCTCCAATTATCTCCTAGCACCTTGTACATTAATATCCCTTTATACAAAACTTCAACTAATCATCAAAAATTTTTCACACTTAGCGCACTAGCGGGTCCCACGTCCATAATACTCTTCAAACTTAATATGAACTAACTTAAACTAGGAAAAAGGATTTAAAACTCTACTCACTTATAAAATATCTGAAAAAATCAATATAATAGGGTATAGTACAGAAAATGCATGAGAGAAAATAAAATAAAATAAGAAAAATTTACGGGTCCTCATAACAGGTACCAAAGAATGGAGTCACTTCAATTTATTGGATTCTACTTTCTAGCACCAAGTGACCAAGCCACGGAAGCCACCAAACGGTCCAATTGTTCAAACCAATCACTCGACACCTTTGATGAATCTTTGTTGTATTCTTTTCCAGTTCTCCTGTCTTCTTTGCTCCTTTCACTTTACTTTTGTTGGCAACTACCAAGTACCACCGTGAAAGAAAGGAAGAAATGAAAAGTGACCCATACTTTCCTTTTTGATCCGCAAAACAGAGAAGTAGGCAAGTAGCTTACTTTGTAAGCTTTTCTTAGAATAGTAAAGATAAAATAATTTTTTAAAATCTTTTATCCATTGGGCTAAGTGATATATTTGTATTTGGGCCAATAAAATAATTATTTTTGTTTTAGCCCATTAAAAATTATGAATTGGATTTTTTTAGTCTAATACATCACATTGGGTCAATTTACTATGGAACATCAAATTATATGTTTAATTTTTTAAAGTTAAATAATTAGTACAATAAAAAATAAATAGCTTTTTTTGAAGAAAAAAAATTAATTCAAAGATGACTAATTCATATATATATATATATATATATATATCAACTTTCATAATATAAACTAAAATTGTAAAAATTTAGGGGGGGGACTAATTTTATTTTACACACATATTTACATATAATGAATTAAAATTTTCAAAACTTAGGGGGGGCCATGGCCCCCACTGCCCCCCCTTGGCTCCATCATTGGTTATATCTAATTCCTTCCTCCATCTCTTCACTTTTCTGATGAGGAGAGTAAAGGTCCTTAACATTGAAATTTTATTTTTTTTTGGTTGCCCGCCCGGTATCCGAAGCTTTTGCCCTGACTAATCCGGACCCGACCCGCGTCGCGCACCTGGCTATGATGGGAGAGTCTCCCAACAGGGGTGTCTGCATACACTAGGACTCGAACACAAGACCTGTTTAAGCGAATCCAAGCCGCTTACCACTCGGACCAACCCCTGTTGGTCTTAACATTGAAATTTACTAACAAGCATTGTAGAACATTTTAAACGGTTGTAATTCGGCATTTGAGGAAGGGTTATTATTACTTTACTCCCTTAAACTATATCACTATTTCAATATTATCCCCTAACATTATCTTTTAGTCACTTTACTTCTATAGGTAATTCAACTTAGGATGTTAACAAATTTTGGACAAAAATACCCTTTTATTTTATAGCATTACTACATTACTATTATCATTTTGTCCCTTTAAATTATAATGATACAATCGTTTTACTTTCTAAAATTATTTTCTAGGCCTTTTATCCCATTGTTAATCTAACAAGTATGTTCACAAAAAATTTTTAATGTATTTACACTTTTTACATATACTTAAAAATAAAAAAAAAGTTGGAATAGTTATTTTTCCTTTTTTTCACTCTAAGAGTTTCAAAAACATAAAAATAAAAGGATTTTTTCAAATTTCTTTTTTCACACTTATTAATATTAGGAAAAGAAAAGGAGAGATGAGAGAAAGATAGAGAAAATTAGATTTTCAAAAAAATAAAATAAAGAAGAATCTAATATTATCGCATTATATTAATAATGTCGGGATTAGAATTAGAATTGGGTGGTAAATAGAAAATTAATTTTAAAATAATAAAAACATGAAATATTTTCTTATTTGTATTAAAAAAAGAATTGAGCCCCCTCTCTCTCTCTCTCTCTCTCTCTCTCTCTCTCTCTCTCTCTCTCTCTCTCTGTGACAGCCCCACCTCCCCCTAAGGCATACCCCAGGGTTCGGCGGGTCGCCTGCCCAACTCTCGTCAGGACTCACTCACTCACATCAAACAAAATAGGGTGCAACCTCAATAATAAACGAAATAACAGTTCCCAAGTTGGAACATACAAATACATTCATTTCTATCTCAACCATCCATACAATCCCAAATACATCAAAAGATTGGAATTCTAAATACATTCAACCCTAATTGAGCGACTTGTACGAGTACAATTATAGAATTCAAAAACAAGACTACGCTGGTCTGTACCGGTCTCACGCCTCGCTCGTACCGGCATGGAATGAGCTAAAAGCCCAGTGAGGTTCCGAATAGCAAATTGACCATTATTTACAAGTACAAGTTTCAATGTAGCAAAGTAATGAGCATGAAAAGTTCATAAAAGTGAGCAATAACACTTCAAGTAGCAAATCTGAAAATGAGCGAGTGCAAAGTTTTTCTTTTAAAACGAAACAATAACACGATAGGTACTAATCATTCCAAAGTAGAAGGATACGGATGGCTCTCAGGAGCCAAATTCCCATTGCATCACAAGAGCTTGATCAAGTATTAGTTGACACTCCGTCAACTTTCATGTAAGTAACCAATCCAGTAGAACACCACTTAAACTACTCTCCGTCCACCATCCAAACCCCTTACTAGGCCCAAAATCCTCAATAAACACTGGTGGTAATACTCGAGTATACCGATTAGTCGAGGAGATATCACTCCACTCGACAAAACAAAAGGCCTAGGTTCGTTACCCGATCGACCAAACCCTTGCCGGCTCGACTCAAGTAACTCGCCACAGGGTTTCTGGAATTCCAGGAAGTGCGCACCTTATACACAAATATCCATTGCAACAATAAACAAGTATATATCATATTAGGGCAAGTGCGATAAAGTACACTCTTACCCGATCAAACAAATTAGATATCATTAAATCACATTGGTCAAGTATTAAAAACAAGTGTCCAGTTCAATCAGGTATTTGGAAGCACTCACCAAAGGTCTAATGCCTCTCAAAAGTCACATTCAGGTCCAACTCCTTGGTTGGAGTCCAAATCTGCGATAAAATATCATTTGCGAATGTAAAACTCTCTAGAGTTTGAAACATAGAAGTTTCGCTTCAAAAAAATCAAGTAAATCAAGATACTTACCAAATTCCGAAAAATTCATGCTCGCTCTTAAACCTTTGAAACTTTGAAGCAATTATACTTTGAACTACCATTTGAGTCGAAGAAATGGAGAAAACGTATTTCTATTAGTCGAAGAACTACTTTGAACTACCATTTGGGCAGCATGCCCTTTGTATTTACCTATTTTCTAGCCATTTATGGCTTCATTCTTTTCCTCAATCAGCCCCCAAAATCACACACAAATAATCTCATTACAATAGCCGTTCAATAAGCTAAAATTCATTCAATGACAAAACCAAGCTACAGAAATGACCAAAAATAGGGTTTAAGGCAAAAAGTAAAAGACAGTTTCGACGTCTCTTAGCGTATCGGTCACAACCGAAACTACGCTTATCGGATTGGGGTGCAATTTATACCATTTCGAAGCTAAAACAAAGGGCTACAACTTTGATGATGACCACTCAATCCAGTTCATAGTGTATCCAAGTCAAATTTATCGTTTACAGAACTAGAATTTCACCATCAGGCTGGTTAACAGCACTGCGGTCAACTGTCCACAGAGCTCTACCTATGGCAGTCAAGGGTATTTTTATCTTTTCACATGCTACAGTGATCAGATTGAGCTGAAATTTTGTAGGTAGCTATAAAACATCATTTCCTACAATTTTCATGGTCTGAGCTAAGTCTAATTCGGCCTCCATCATGGCCAAACAGAACCGGTCAGAACAGGGTAAGATGAAAACCCAAATCTGGAATTCAATGATTTTAAAGTGTAAACTTCACCTTTCTAGCTTAAACCACCACTACAACTTCCTATACAAGATTATATACACCATATACCATCCAAACAACAAGAAATATAAGTGAATCATTCAAAGCCCTAACTCAAAATTTCAGCACCACAAGCATCAAAACCCCTTAACTAGGTATCACAAGGCAAGAATACAAGTTACCACATAACTTCAACAAGACTAAGCGAAAGGAGGAAGATGAATAGCCATAATACCTCAATAAAAGGCTTGCAAGAGATATCCTTCACCTCTTCTTGAAAAATTTAGCTCCCCAAGCTTCCTAAGCTCCTAATTGGGAAGTTAATCGGTTTAGTTTCCTTGATTTCTCACTCAAATGGATTAAGCTCAAGATGAAATGGAGTTTTCTTCCTCTTGCTCTCTCTCCCTCAAAGCTCACGGCTGGAATGCTGAAATGAGGAGCAATGTGAGTGATTTTTGGTGATAAATATGGAAGAAATTGGTTGGTCAACAACCTTTGAATGACCGCCACTTGTCGCCATGAGATTAACTCTCAAATTTTTTCTTTTCCTTGTGTTTTTCTAGTCAAGAATTTCGGCCACTATGAGCTAAGAAAAGGGCTGATATTTTGCACTAATTTCAATAATGTTTCATGGTAAGAAAGTGATGGCCAAGTGGTGTGTTCAATCGGTAGTGAACGGTACCCGTCAGTTCAAGCCGATTTTCCTTAAATCGCGTATACTAGGGTTCTAACTTATAATTCACTAACTTTTTATTATCACTTCAAATCACACACTTAATATCATCTAACACTTACTTTTAATCACTAAATTTGATACACACTCCGCACCGAATAATCACACTACGAAAAGGCGTAAAAACCCTAATTTACGATAACGAGAAAACGAAATGAAAAACCCTGGATTCTATGTTTATTTGCACTTATTATGGGGTGAATGAGTAGTAAGGCTCTTATAACGTAATAAATTCCAAATAAAAGGGAATTTTAAGAAAAATATAAGGGATTTTACAAGTCCTCACACTTTCTCCCCCTTAAAAGAATTTCGATCTCGAAATTCATACCTTTAGTCGCAAACAACTTAGGGTATTTCCCTTGAAAATCCGTTTCTAGCTCCCAGGTCTCACCGTAGCCACAATTTAGCTAAACAATGAAAAACACGATTCGTACCTTCTACTACATCCGATAGTTCAGGTACTGCATGTTAGTCCAAGGCGTACACTCTAGCTGGCACCCTTGGTTTAGTCCCTCCTACATTTGCTTGTTCAAGGTTTAGGTGTGAGCTACGGGGGCAAGTTGCAAGTTGGTGCTCGGCACTACCATATCATAAACATTTTTGTGCCTTTCACTAACAATCATCCTCAGTATGATTAGTCTTCCCACAGTACCCACAAGATACTCGAGAGGCTGAGGTCTGACCTTCTTGCGAGGCACATCTTGCTTGACCCTTTCCACTCGAGGCTCCGCTTGGAGTAATTTCCTTAGGTGTCCCCGAAATTTGCCTACCACCATCCCCTCGACCCACCTTAGAGGGTGGCAAAGCTAGATCGTCTTGTCCCTGCTCTTGACTTCCACCAGGCGCACCTCTCCTTTTTGCATGAAAATCCCTCACTTGTGCCCTAGCAATTTCTATTCTCTGGGCTTTCTCCAAAACCTCCGTAAAAGTATTAATTTGTGCCGCCGCCAAAGCCTCCTGGATTTCCACATTTAGTCCCTGGACAAACTTTCTTACCCTCCTTTGCTCCGTAGATAGCAATTCGGGAGCAAACTTAGATAGTTTCGTGAATTGAGTCTCATACTCAGATACACTTAGGGTTCCTTGACGAAACTTAATAAAATCATCTTCCCTCTTCTCCTGGACTATCGGTGGAAGGTATTTCTCATTAAACTCTCGCACAAAATTCACCCAAGTTCATGCAGTCCCCTCTCTTTCCCATTTAGCCCCAATTACATTCCACCAGGCCCTAGCAGGACCCTCAAACTGAAAAACAGCAAATTGCACCTGTCTATCCTCCGCATAGTTTAGAGCGGCGAATATATTGATCATGGTTTCTAACCATCTCTCTGCTCCCTCAGGGTCCGGTCCTCCCAAGAACTTAGGAGGAGAGAATTTTTGGAATCTCTCTAGGGACCTATCTCGTCCCATTTCAGGATCCCTGGGTTGATTAACAGGGGTTTGACCCTGCTGCTCTACCAGTCGAGCAAGTATATTGGTCATTTGCTGAATTGCCATTGCTACTTGGTCCCCCCCTTCAGCTCGGGGTCCAAGTTGTGGTTCAACCGTTTCACCTCTCTCCTCTCTCGATTCCCGTATTGGTTCTTGTGCCTGTCTAGCCCCACGGCCACGGCTAGAACCGCGTCCTCAGATAGTTCCACGTCCTTGACTCCGTCTACCCTCTATACCTCTTTTCCTATATAAGTATAAACAAAATAAAATAGCTATAAAGGCCGATAAAAGCGTTTTCAAATCATAAAATGAAAACTAATAAAACACATTGAAAATAACATACTTTCTTTATATACATATCATAGCAATTCATACATCCTATGGGACATTAACCCTAGGTATTGCTCAAGCACCACACTTAATCAAGACTTGATGAAGTACAACCAAGTACCTACGCGTAAAAAATAAGGGTCCCCAATCTCACTAATATCTTCAATATATCCTAAGTTCAAACTATTTGCATCCCCCGTGCCTTCGCTTTCGCCATTCAAACTTACTCTCATATTACTCAGGATATCGACTTATCATAAAGATATCACTCTTTGGTATTCGGGTACAAAAATCCAAAAATATGATCATTCCCCACTCGAGTTAGCTACGCTCAAGAGGAAACCAACCACTTTTGAGATTCCTACCCAACATACATATCTAAGGTCCCCAACAATAGACATTTGTTCCACACTTAACAAGCCAATCCCTACAGTCCGAGAACCCTCTCTCGGCACGAGCTCGATAAGAGCTCTGATACCATCTGTGACGGCCCCATCTCCCCCTAAGGCATACCCCAGGGTTCGGCGGGTCGCCTGCCCATCTCTCGCCAGGACTCACTCACTCACATCAAACAAAATAGGGTGCAACCTCAATAATAAACGAAATAACAGTTCCCAAGTTGGAACATACAAATACATTCATTTCTATCTCAACCATCCATACAATCCCAACTACATCAAAAGATTGGAATTCTAAATACATTCAACCCTAATCGAGCAACTTGTGCGAGTACAATTACAAAATTCAAAAACTAGACTATGCTAGTCTGTACCGGTCTCACGCTTCGTTCGTACCCCCTATAAGGAAAACAAACGGCGTGGAATGAGGTAAAAGCCCAGTGAGGTTCCAAATAGAAAATCAACCATTGTTTACAAGTACAAGTTTCAATGTAGCAAAGTAATGAGTATGAAAAGTTCATAAAAGTGAGCAATAACACTTCAAGGAGCAAATCTCAAAATGAGCGAGTGTAAAGTTTTTCTTTTAAAACGAAAAAATAACAAGATAAGTACTAATCATTCCAAAGTAGAAGGATACGGATGGCTCTCATGAGCCAAATTCCCATTGCATCACCAGAGTTTGATCAAGTATTAGTTGACACTCCGTCAACTTTCAAGTAAGTAACCAATCCAATAGAGCACCACTTAAACTACTCTCCGTCAACCATCCAAACCCCCTACTCGGCTCAAAATCCTCAATAAACACTGGTGGTAATACTCGAGTATACCGATTAGTCGAGGAGATATCACTCTACTCGACAAAACAAAAGACCCAGGGTTCGTTACCCAATCGATCAAGCCCTTGTCGGCTCGACTCGAGTAACTCGCCACAGAGTTTCTGAAATTCCAGGAAGTGCGCACCTTATACACAAATATCCATTGCAACAATAAACAAGTATATATCATATTAGGGCAAGTGCGATAAAGTACATTCTTGCCCGATCAAACAAATTACATATCATTAAATCACATTGGTCAAGTATTAAAAACAAGTGTCCAGTTCAATCAGGTATTTGGAAGCACTCACCAAAGGTCTAGTGCCTCTCAAAAGTCACGTTCAGGTCCAACTCCTTGGTTGGAGTCCAAATCTACGATGAAATATCATTTGCGAATGTAAAACTCTCTAGAGTTCGAAACATAGAAGTTTCGCTTCAAGTAAATCAAGATACTTATCAAATTCTAAAAAATTTATGCCCGCTCTTAAACTTTTGAAACTTTGAAGCAATTATACTTTGAACTACCATTTGAGTCGAAGAAATGGATAAAACGTATTTCTATTAGTCGTAAATTTAATTTTTCCAAGGGTACAAGTTTCGACCGAATTCTAACTTATATACCTTGATAAAAGAAAACGCAAGTATCCTAGATGGTTCAAGTGGTATTCGTCCTCAAATCCTTACCTAGTTCTCGAGTACAAATTTGGGCAACACGCCCTTTGTATTTACCTATTTTTCAACCATTTATGGTTTCATTCTTTTCCTCAATCAGCCCCCAAAATCACACACAAATAATCTTATTACAATAGCCGTTCAATAAGCTAAAATTCATTCATTGACAAAACCAAGCTACAGAAATGACCGGAAATAGGGTTTAAGGCAAAAAGTAAAAGACAGGTTCGACGTCTCTTAGCGTATCGGTCACAACCGAAACTACGCTTATCGGATTGGGGTGCAATTTATACCATTTCGAAGCTAAAACAAAGGGCTACAACTTTGATGAAGACCACTCAATCCAGTTCATAGTGTATCCAAGTCAAATTCATCATTTACAGAACCAGAATTTCACCGTCAGGCTGGTTAACAGTACTGCGTTCAACTGACAATAACTCAGGCTATAAAAGTCCGATTGAGGCGTTGGAAAGCTAAAACACAGCACTACAATTTTTGTGTTTTGGCGAAATGCTAATTCAATACAGATCAAGGTGAAACAACGCGGCCAGAATGGTGAAATTTCAAAACTGTCCACAGAGCTCTACCTATGGCAGTCAAGGGTATTTTTGTCTTTTCACGTCATACAGTGCTCGGATTGAGTTGAAATTTTGTAGGTAGTTATAAAACATCATTTCCTACAAATTTCATGGTTTGAGTTAAGTCTAATTCGGCCTCCATCATGGCCAAACAGAACTGGTCAGAACAGGGTAAGATGAAAACCCAAATTTGGAATTCAGTGATTTTAAAGTGTAAACTTCACCTTTCTAGTTTAAACTACCACTACAACTTTCTTTACAAGATTATATACACCATATACCATCCAAACAACAAGAAATATAAGTGAACCATTCAAAGCCCTAACTCAAAATTTCAGCACCACAAGCATCAAAACCCCTTAACTAGGTATCACAAGGCAAGAATACAAGTTACTACATAACTTCAACAAGACTAAGCGAAAGGAGGAAGATGAATAGCCATAATACCTCAATAAAAGGCTTGCAAGAGATATCCTTCACCTCTTCTTGAAAAATTTAGCTCCCCAAGCTTCCTAAACTCTTAATTGGGAAGTTAATCGGTTTAGTTTCCTTGATTTCTCACTCAAATGGATTAAGCTCAAGATGAAATGGAGTTTTCTTCCTCTTGCTCTCTCTCCCTCAAAGCTCACGGCTGGAATGCTGAAATGAGAAGCAATGTGAGTGATTTTTTGTGATAAATATGGAAGAAATTGGTTGGTCAACAACCTTTGAATGACCGCCACTTGTCGCCATGAGATTAACTCTCAAATTTTTTCTTTTCCTTGTGTTTTTCTAGTCAAGAATTTCGGCCACTATGAGCTAAGAAAGGGGCTGATATTTTGCACTAATTTCAATGATGTTTCATGGTAAGAAAGTGGTGGTCAAGTGGTGTGTTCAATCGGTAGTGAACGGTACCCGTCGGTTCAAGCCGATTTTCCTTAAATCGCGTATACTAGGGTTTTAACTTATAATTCACTAACTTTTTATTATCACTTCAAATCACACACTTAATATCATCTAACACTCACTTTTAATCACTAAATTTGATACACACTCCGTACCGAATAATCACACTGCGAAAAGGCGTAAAAACCCTAATTTACGATAACGAGAAAACGAAATGAAAAACCCTGGATTCTATGTTTATTTACACTTATTATGGGGTGAATGAGTAGTAAGGCTCTTATAATGTAATAAATTCCAAATAAAAGGGAATTTTAAGAAAAATATAATGGATTTTACAAGTTCTCACACTCTTTATTTTTATCAATATTAATAAGATTGCTAAGAAGAAAAAAGATTAATGCTTTGACTTTTTTTTTCTTGATATTAAAAGAAGAAGAGTCACTCTAATTTTCTTATTGTTTTTATTATACAAAGAGAATGGTACTTTTTTTTAAAGTTTTTTAATTTATTAAGTTGGTTTAATAGTGAGATAAATTACCTAAAAAATAACTCTAGGAAATTAATTGACAATAATGCTATAATTTATGGAGATGAAGTGATAATAATTTTAAGAGTTAAACATGTCTTATCACTTGAATTAATAAACTCCATTAAATTTGATCGTTAGCCTTTAGGGTAAAATGATTAAAAAATAATATTAAGAGAGAAATTGATAGTGACACCAAATGTTAATGGAATAAATTGATTGTAACCCATTTGAGGAAGCAGTCTTTGAAGTAAAAACAAAAATCTCTGGAAGTATGAGAAAATCAAACAAAGAGGTTGTCTAAATTTGTTCCAACATTGCATAATGTAAGACAGGAAAATATTGCTATTATAAGGAAGAAAAAAATGGTTGCAAAGAGCCAACGCACATCAGCTGTGCTTTTCCAAGCAGAGAAAGGTAGGACATTAAATGTTTGGAATGAATTCTTTCCATTTTTAACTTTCTTGAGAGCTATTATTTACGCATTTCTGTCGTCAACTTTAGATTATATGCCATAGCTGTAGCATATCGTTTGTTCTTGGGGGGGAAAAAAAACTAAAGCACTCATAAGTGAGACAGATGTTCCTCAAAGAGCTAGAGAGTACTCTCAGAACCTCCATCTGCTTAAATTTTGGTGATGAATCTTTTATAGAACATAAATTGCACCACTGGCTAGACTTTGGGTATAACTAAAAGAGACCAGATGATTTTCACATGCGTATTGTTCAGATACATGGGCATCGTTTTACATTGTTCCACTGCCACCAGACTGGAATAATGGGTGTTTACAACTTAATTCTAATTCATCGGTGTTTACAACTTAATTCTAATTCATCTAAGAATAATATGTGTTTACAACTTAATTCCAATTCATCTAAGTGGCAATCTAGTAGAATAGACAGCATGTACACAAGTACCAACATGGATATCTATATATGTTTGTCTTCCCAGTAGGCCAATAACCCAAAAGGAGGAATTGTACCAAAACTTGATTCAGACTAAATTTATAATATTCATGAGATCTGTAGTGTGCAATAAACTGACAAGAAGCCTTCACAGCAACAAGCGTGACAGAGGTGGCGTATAAGTCGGCGCATTGCCTGAAACCTGACTCCCCCATGCTTGATCTTGATCTCATCAGCATTTTCTGTCTATGCTAAATGGAGAGAAACATTTGCAGATGTCCAGACATTGACATAGATTGTCTCTACAGAAGACTGGATAAGATCTAGTCTTACTAACGCACCAACATCTACAGTCTGACCTGCCCAGAATGTTAACGAATTCCATTAGAGCCAACAAAAAAGGTGTTTCTGCAAAGAGAAAACAATCTTGAAAATAAATCGACATCTATGCTCTGGCATTTCCACATTGCAATACTGAAATATATTTGCATAACAAAAGCAAAATGCTGGCAAGGGAGGGGGTTAAAAACTATCAGCAGTTCAAGATTAAACAATATATCCGCATGGAAGCCCCTCCAAAAGTTGGATGAATCAAACTGAAACAGTAGAGAAAAGAATTAATTCATGGCTGTAACAGAATAATGAACTTCTGTCTTGCAACTATAACTCCTTATATTAATCTCTTCCCCAACTTGGACTATTAAAGCAACTTTTCTAGTCATCACTCAGTTAGAGCCGGTAACAGAAGATGCTATATTGGGTGGAAGAACAAAAGTGAATTCTTTGGATCTCATGGACATATAAAATCTCAACATCACCCCATTCTCAAGACCAAATTCTCAGCAACTATCAAACCAAATCAGATTGGATCATGTCAAAGAGGAATAGCAGCAAGACTAAGGTCTTACATTAGTCATCAGTTTCCCATTACGTTTTCAATAAAAGGCATTAAATTTAGTTAGTGGCCCGAAAACCCCTATCTACGCCAATGTGCCAGAACTAATCAACTGCATCTAACTATTGGAACAAGGGTGAGGATTTCTATCCATAACTCACATAAAAGAACCACCTTGATGCATGTTTGTACTGAAATAGAAAGAAGTTTTTGATAAACTTTGGCATGCAAATAAGAGTAATGGCCTGCCTTGATCCTATAGCTTCGAGGTTGAAGCTCCTTCCGTATCTCGACCATTTTCTGCTCCTCCCTGTTTAATCTCATGGACATGAGATATGGATGTAGCAGGCCTGGTGTATCATACATATTTGCTTTGGCAGATAATATTCCTGCAATCCTCAACATCCCCAGTGTTGTCCCAGGAACAGCAGCTTCAGTAACCGTTGTGACTTTGATGACTCCTTTTCTAGCGAATGAATTGATCAATGTCAACTTCCTAGCATTCTGAGCTCCAATTACCCAGATATTCCCTCCTGGTCCAGCCAACTCCTTAAAAACTGACAGCAAATTTCTCACTCCCAGGTCCTTATGAGCACTAACTAGACAAACCTTACTCAGCTTAGATGCTCCATTTGCCTTGGCACAGTGATGGACCCATCTATCGAACCTTGCTGGGGAAATTTGTGACAGAAGAAGATCAACCTTTGCAGCCACCAAAACAAGCTTTGGCAGCTTCTTATTAGACCTGAAACCATCTCTGCTTCCTTCCAGAACATTGAACAAAGACTTTGCTGCTCACTTAGGAAATGGACCATCAAAATCAACACAATCAACCACCATAACCACAACCGCAGCATCAGTAACACCTGTCAGCTTCATTAACTTAGTAGTTATCAACCGATCAAAATCAAAATCCAGTATCAAATTCTCAGCTACTTGATTCTTAACCTGCCCATAATTCCTTAAAGAATGACAGCACATACTGTCACCTCCTCTTTCTCCTTCTGAGCTTCCCTATCCATCCTTTTTCTCTCTGCTTTCAACAAGCTTATCTTCTTCCCCTTCTCCACTACCTCTACTGTTATGTTACCATAGCCAACACCAGCTGGACCAACCCCATCCAATTCCTTTTAACTCATCATCTTCTTTGCCAAATTTGTTGTCCAACTCTTCCAAATCCCAATCAACCCCATCTGCACCCTCAAACCTTCCTTCAAATCCATAATCACTCCCTACTAAACCCCCCCCCCCCCCCCCCAATGCCATCCTCATCATCATATCTTCAAACTCATCATCCATTAAACCCTCCAAATCCTCCTCATCCTTGTCCTCTATAATCTCACTGACTTCTACATTCTTTTTCTTATAAAAACCAGGAAGATTAGGGTCCTTATCTTGCATGAAAACTCCACAACCAGGGCAAACAGGCCCATAATTCTCATCCTGATCTCTTCCTTCACTCAAAATCAACCTCCTTCACCTTTCCTATGACCTTTTCCACTGTCTTTCTCTATTTTCTTGATTGTTGTACACCTGCTGGTTTCTTATTCAGACATGTAAAGAAATGATTTTTCCAAGTGGGTTTTGGCTAATAAGTACAAAATTACAGTAATTTGAGCAGAATGTAAAAGAAAGAAGCAGACAAGAAATCACATACCTGTGAAAAGTCGAGGCCGTGCAAAACCATTTGAACATCTAAAAGTATTCCTTAGCAACACAGTAACCGTAAGCAGTAGCAACCAATTTGATTTACATAGCTATAACAGGAAAGCTCAATATGTAAATATCAATACTCAAAAGAACCTAAGTTATGGCCCAAGCAAATAGGTAATCTATTTTGAGTTTTATTTTTCTTTTCTTGAATTTATGATAGCATAACATAAAAAAATTTTATCAATTTTAAGCAGCTTATGCACATGCCCATCAACATATAAAGAATTTGAATATCAACAAGCTTAAACAAACAATAAAGTCCGCAACAGAGGAGACGGATGGACAGTAAGGACAGAGGCAAAAGTTTGTCAGCGGATCAATCTCAATCCGATCTAGCAAGCAAAATTTTCAGCGCAGGGATGTATGAAGATACCAACATCTTTGATTACGATTAAAAGGAACAATCTCAAATAGACCAAGAACCAATTTCGGGTCATTTCTTGGTGAACATGATCTGCCATAATCTCTTCGATACCTTAGTTCTCTGGCTATACGTATGAGATGACTGTCTTTTAGCGGTAATTGCAAATCGAAAGGGAGCACCGGTTACTTAAGCGCTATCCCCGGCCACTACCCCAGAGACTTGCAGAGTTCTAAACTTGAAATTTGCACGAAAAATCCAGTGACGTGTCAAAAAAGAGAGCAGAGTCACCAACATAAGTACACACAAAAATTTTTAAAAAGAACACAACTAAAAAACGTTAAAATTTTGGTATTTAATTTGGTCTGTGAAAAGCCTGCTCGTCCATCATCGCCTGAATCGGCTCCGATCGCAGGCAGTCTTCATCGCAGTAGGAATGGAAAAAGGACAACGGAAGATAGTGTTGACGAGAGAGAGCCTCCTACAGCTCACCAACGACCGTTTGGACGATGGGAGGTGGGTGGCTATTTGCTTGTTCTCTCGCTCAATCCCTCCATCCAACCGCTGCCGCCTTCGCCACCACCGCTCAGATAAGATCAAGTAGTTTAGGGTACAGAAAAACCCTTTACTTAGTTTTTATAGGGAAGCAATTTTCATCTTTGGTCCTTTATGTTTCAAGCAAGTCACCAGAAAGCCCTTATATTTTTACATCTTAAAGCATTTCAATCTCGTTATTTTCGGGGATATGTTACACGGTTGTGCGAAAGTTCAAAGACCCAACTTGCTCATTAGTCTGAGAAAATGATATGATCAATGATTCAACTATTGGGCAAACTGTAACAGAACTATAATATCATGAAAACATCATAACAAGTATCTATTTATTAAATATGTAACACATTTCAAAGCAGTATGTATTATATTGCAGGCACTTGTCGAAACTTGATATGTAATAAGTCCACTTAGATCCATCTTTTGATTTCACAAAGGTTGCATTTGAATTGATAAAGTTGGATTTGGAGAAGAGTTTGAGAAGGTATTTGGATTGAGAAATTTGGACTGATTTAAATTTGAAATCCTCAACAAAAATCCCTGAGAATATATGGGAATTTTGTCAAGGTTAGGATTTCTAATCCACCCAAAAACCAAATGTACTTCAGTAGGTCACACAAGGAAATTTGAATTTCAGCTAATATTTCCTTGTTTGAATTGCATTTTTGGTTGGAAAAAATTTTTGGGTTTCCATGAGAAAATACGTTATCACATTTTCAATCACCTTTTCTCACATATATCACATCTTTAAAAATGTGCTACAGCGTATTTTTCTACAAAAATTCCCAAAAAATGCAATGCCGAACGAGTTTGCATCAATTGAAATTCATTTCTCGACTTCTAACTTGAATGGCTAGCAAATGGCCTTTGTCTCCTCTAAGTGATTTGCTTTTGCAAGTGAAGAAAAGAGAAGTTTAAGTTTCAACTCTTGGTCTCTCCATTCATTTTGCTTTTTGTCCTTGCTAATTAGAGGATTTAGATACTCACATTTACTACATATCTTACATTTAGACACTTTCTAACCAAAAAATTGACAATTGCTAGAGGGATCTCTCTCTTTGAGGGCCCTTTCTCTCTCTACAAAAAGAGAGCTCTCTCTCCCTTAGATGGGAGTTCCAAATCCTTCTAACTTTCCACATTTTTCAAAATTTCAAAAATTCAAACAACTTAAAACACTAGTTTCCCACCAAAAATTCAAACAACAAAGCTTATACTTCACCAATTCCCATCATGGATTCAACCAATCATCCTTTAGGAATTTAGATGCAAACCACATTCAAGACCAGTATTACTTTCTCAAGCTATTAAAGGAGTTAAGAGATATCTCAACTCAGCTCCAACCACTCTGAGGGTAATTAACAGAGGATGTTCGGACAAAAATCAAATGCGTTTGAACTCTATACAGAAGTTCGTTCAATGAGTGATAGGAAGGACTTGATACCGGGTACATCAATTAATAACTAGCATTTAGCTGTCTAACAAGTATTTCTAGCCTTAAAACCATCTACTATGCCTGTGTTTAAATTTTGTTTTTGGTCTTGTTAGGTTTAGTCATTTGCCTACCAGAATCTATATTTACCTACTATTTAGTCTTGTTTTCTTTTACTTACTATTTTATAAGGGTCATTTCATCGTCAGCTATTAGAGCACGAAATCCTACTAGTATCTCATTAAAAAATCATGGCATATGAAGTAGAGAATATCATGAAAAAATTTGCATTTTCCAACCTTAAACAAAATGAGGCATGTTTGGAAGTAGACGATGTGAATATAGGGCTACATAAGTGGTAGAATAGCTTGATTGGGAGAGTTAGAGGAGGGAAAGTAGCCAACTTTATGAGGGTCAAGAACTTTGTAATTGCAGTTTGGGGACACCCAAAAGGCCTTATTATGACTAAACTAGGGCCCAACCTATTCCAATTTTCTATTCCCTCAAAGAAGGACAGGAATAGGATTCTAAAATTGAGTACCTTGGCTAATTAATAACCAAATACTAATACTCAGTGAATGGGTAGCTGGCACAAAAGAAGATATGGAGGAGGTTTGAAACTTACCAATCCAATGGACCTCCAAGGAAGTAGGAAGAAAAATTGAGAAAGTGTTTAAGGAGGTCAGAGATGTGATCATTCCTCAAACTAGGGGGAAGGAAGGAAAACATCTAAAATTGCTAGTAATAGTAGATGTGACCCAATCTCTATTAAGAGAAATAACTATTAAAATGAATTGGGTGTTGAAGTGGGCAAGCTTCAAATATGAAATATGCCCAGATTTTTGCTACAGTTGTGGACTCATAGGGCATAGTGAGAAAAGCTGCAAGACTTGTGTGGTGATAAGTAAGGGGCAAAACAAAAATCAATATGGACCATGGCTATGCGCACAAGTTGGGAAAGGATCACCACAAAAGGATAACAGTGCCAGCAAATATGACATCGAGAGGTAGATTTAAGGATTCAAAATTGGAAAGCTAGTCAAGAAATACACTGAACAAACTTCACTAAGACCAATAACATTTGTTGAGTCAATGCAGGGGGAAGACATATCCAGTTTTGGATTAAAGTCAAACAATTCGAATTTAGGCAAGGTGCAGTTCATTAACAGCATAATAGGGAAAGGACAGGAAAGTGCATACAAAAGAGATACACAGTAAAGCAGCAACATGATGGCAATAGGAACATTGCAGAGTAGGGGTGAACTCCAATTAGACACACATATGGAAGTTGAGCTAACAAAAAATTAAGCAAAATCAAGGATAATAGAACTTCCAAAGAATGTAGCGAAGGGAAAGATAATGGAATTAGACATAGCAAAGAAAACAAAACAAAAGGTCAAAGAATCTAAACAATATGAAAAACCCAATATATATGATGGAAGCAACACAACTACGGACATGGAAATGCAAATTGATTCTAAGAGCAGTGATCAGACACGAGGCATAGCAAAGAAAAAGGAAAGCAAGATTAGGGTTGCTAGAAAAACCATAGCTAAAGGCAATCAACCACTAAAAGAGAATCAAAATAATGAAGATGGACATTGCCAAGATACCAAGAGAAAGCTTTAGATTATAAATGTAGTCATGCCAAACATGGACCAGGCTAAACAACCAACCAAGAGAAATAAAGCTACAGAGATAGGAAAGGTTATCAACCAAGAAGAAAAGGGAAGAGACTGGCCTAACTTGGCTTCTGAACCAATTATAAGAGTCTTGGTGTGGAACTGTCAAAGTGTGGGGAGCCCATTGACAATTCCCCATCTGAAGGAGGAAACCAAACTCCTCTCCCCAAGCATTGTTTTTCTATATGAAATGAAAAAAAAAATGTAATGGAAAAAGTCAAAAATAAGTTGCATTTTGAGAATAGTTTTGTGGTGGAAGCCATGAAGAAGTAAGAAGGGATAGCTTTAATGTGGAGAAGTGACATCAAAATCACTAATATTCAAGTGTCAGCGTTCACCATTGAAGCTAAAATTGAGGATGATGAAGTCAAGGATAACTGGCAGTTTATAAGCATTTATGCTAGTTGTGATGATAAAGTAAAAAAAAAACAATAGGAACTAATCAATAGGAGGAAATCCTTATGGGGAAAAAAGTGAATCATTATGGGGGATTTCAATGATATAATCTCCAATGATGAGAAATAGGGAAGGAAAGAACTTCTAAGATTTTAGACAATTTATTGACTATAATCAATTACTAGATATTGGATTTGAAGGTAAGCTGTGGACCTAGTGTAAAATTGGGAAAGCAATTGTGAAGCGAGACAAAGATTAGATAGAGAATTATGCACAATGGAATGGACTCAATACTTTAGTGATGCAAAATGAACACATATTGGGGCACATGCTTCTGACCATTGCGTGCTATTATTGGATATTTATCCTACTGGCAATAAAAGTAAGAAAGATTTCATTTTGATAAAAAGGTGGCTACAACATGAAGATATGAAAGACGTGGTTAAAACAGCTTGGCAAGAACACTGTGAAGGAACTAGATGCTTCAGGGTGACAAGGAAAATCAAAAGCTATAGGTTATCATTACTCAAGTGGAGCAGCAACAAGAAACGAAATTCAAAGGAAAGGATAACTCAATTGAAGAAGCAACTTGATAGCATTAGAGAATCTAACAGAGATAACAAAAAATAGTTAATGCTGGATACCAAAATGCAACTGAAGGAGGCCTATAAGGATGAAGAAGCCTACTGGAGGCAAAAGGCAAGACTGAGGTGGTTGCAGGAGGAAGACAAGAACATTCAATATTATCATGCTACTGTGAAGGCAAAAGAATGAGGAATAGAATACAAAGTTTGAGGAAAGCTGATGGTGAATGGACAAAGGGTGATGATGAGTTAGGAAAAGAGATTGCCTCCTTTTATGAGTAGCTATTCACTTCTACATCCACAGGGGATTTTGATGAAACAATAGATAGGATTCCTATTTCAATAATTGAGCACATGAATAAGAAGCTTGCTAAACAAGTTGATGAAGAGGAAATTAAGAATTTTTTTTCTCTATGGATCCTAACAAAGCACTAGGTAGTGATGGTGTGTCTCCCTTATATTTCAAAAAATTCTAGGACATAGTCAAAATTGATCTGGTAAATGCAATCCAAGGTTGCTTATAAGGGTGTATTGTTAAAAACCATGAATCATACTATCATCTGATTAATTCTCAAATGTGGATTGTCCTTCAGTCTTTGCCAAGTAGTTTACAAAGCAGTGCTGAATCTTGATCAATAGATTCAAACCTTTCCTTAGCAAATGTATTAGCAAGAACCAATCAGGTTTCATGCCTGGTAGGCAAATTAAGACGATGTTAACATTTCTCATAAATTCTTGCATTTTCTAAAAAACAAAAGGCATTGTAGGGAAGGTTATACAGCTCTGAAATTAGACATGTCTAAACCCTATGATAGGGTTGAATGGCAATACTTACTAGCAATTATGGAAAGGATGGGATTTTGCTGTACACAGTTTAAGTGAATCGTGACATACATCAACACAGTAACAGATTCCTTCAACATAAATGGAGATCTCAAAGAGTACGTCAAGCCTTCAAGAGGGATCAGGCAAGGTGATCCTCTCTCACCCTACTTGTTCCTATTATGCTTAGAGGGCTTCTTGAACATACTTCAGAAAGCAGCACTTTAAAAAAGATGACAAGATTGAAGATTAGTTAGTAGTGACAGACTTATTCTTTGTAGATGATTCACTAGTATTTTGCAAAGCCAACACCCAAGAAGCTGAGCATTTGATGAAGATTCTGAAGATCTATGAAGAAGTATTTGGTTAGCTCATCAACATGGAAAAGTCCTTAGTGTTTTCCAGCAAGAATACGGAACAACACTAGAAAAATGAAGTATGCCATTTATTGGGGCAATCCAGCAAGTAAGTCAAGGGAAATATCTCGGATTACCAATGGTCTTTACAAGGACAAAAGATCAAATATTTAGTTTTAGCAAGTGTAACATAGATAAGAAGTTGTAAAGCTAGAAAAATAAATTGTTGAGCCAAGAAGGAAAAGTGGTGATGCTCAAAGCTGTGGTCATGCCCATGCCCGCATATGCTATGTCTTGTTTCAAATTACTTAACAAACTGTGCAAAGACATAAGCTCTAAGATGGATAACTATGGTGGAGTGAAGTAAATGGGAAGACAAAGATACACTAGGTAGGGTGGCAGAATAGGAACTTTAGTGGGACAGGATTCAAGGATCTGCAAATGTTCAATAAGGCACTATTGACTAAGCAAATTTGGAAGCTAATATCTTAACCAAATTTACTAGTCAGTAGGGCGTTGAAGGAAAAATATTATCGTAACTAGTCAATTTTCTAATATAGAATTCCAAAGAATGCCTCTTGATTTAGCAGAGCATTGCATGAATGAGAGCAAAAATCGAAAAGGAGATGAGAAGAAGAATTGGAAGCAGAAAAAGGACTAGGATTTGGGATGACAATTGGATTCCAGATAATCTTGGTGGAAAGCTAGTTAATACAAGACTAGTGGGATGTTAGATTGAGAAAGTATCTGATGTAATCATTAACCACAGATGGAATAGGCCACTTATTTTTCAGTTTTTCTAGAGGTAAGATGCAGAAAATATCCTGAGAATTCCTGTAAGTATGATAGGAAGATAAGATCGTTACTACTGGGCTCATTCACAGCATGGGGTATACACAGTTCAATTAGGTTACCAAGTAATGCTAAGAGAGGAAACAAGGGAAAGAACTGATAAACTTTGAAAGAGGCTATAGCTACAATTATCACAGAAACAAGGTCTGGAAAGTGCTATGGAAACAGAAGGTGAAGCAAAAGCTAAAGATTTTTATTTGGAAATGTCTAAACAATACTTTGCCAGCAAAGGAGCTCATCTAAAAGAGAACAATGCAAGGGGACCCTATCTGCCTAGGTTATGGAGAGCATGAAGAAACTATGGAACACGTATTATTCCAGAGCAAAAAGGTAAAGGAAGTTTGGAAGATGGCTCCAATCCAGTGGAATAGAATTAATCAACTTATAGGATACTTTGCTAATTGGTGGACAACAATCACTAAGGCATAGGAAACCAAAGCGATTGAAGATCACATGTATCAGACAATTAATGTACTCTAGCAATTATGGAAATCTAGGAATGATAGGGAGTTCAACCATAAGGAAAAGGAACCCCTATAGAATCATTGGAAAAGCACAACTGGAATGGATGGAATATGATGATGTTACCAAAGGAAAGGATCAAAGGAGGAGCACTCAAGAAACAGCAATGCAAGAGAGTATTAATTAAAGTTGCCAGCAAGAGCAAATGAGAGTTTACATCAAAATTCATGCATAGCAAAAAATATCTCTCAATCTGTGGGAATAGGCATCATGGCTAGAAATTGCATAGGTCAAATGCAAGCTACTTGGGCTACCAGAGAAAGGAAGTCTAGAGATTCTATGCAGGACCTTGTTGAGGCTGTGAAACTGGCATTAATCAAAGCAACTGAACCAGGTTGGAGAATCATACAAATACAAATAGAGAACAAACAGCTGCTCACACAAATTCAGAATTTTGCCACAAGGGTTGTCGAGAAGCAACAATTATTGAAGATATCATATCCCTCAATTTACTGTTTTTACAATGCTCCATTTGTTTTGTACACAGAGATAAATTAGACAGCATTATACATCTTAACAATTATGCTTTAAGCATTTGGTTGGATGAAGAATGGGTTAATCCTATTCTTAGGTGCTAATGGTACTTGTATAGCTAATTAGATCTTTGTCCATAACTCTATGGACTTTTGTTCAAATACTGTAACTTTTGCCACATCAATATAACTATCGTTTCAACAAAAAGGAAAACATTTAGACACTTTCTCAAATTAATAACACTATTTTCAAAAAAACTATCACCTTTCTTAACAAATATCTATTAGAAAGCATAATAAAATATTTATTTAATTCCAATCATGAATCATTATATGCTCAAACTTTAAACTATTTGAAGTTTCAATTCTTGAAGTTTTCCTTTTTGTATTTATTTTAAAATTATGGAAAACATTTTCTACTCTCATTAGAACAATTTTCAATACTTTAAAGGGATAATTTCAGAAACCTTCCCTGAGGTTTGGAAAATTACACATACCTCCTTTGTCATTTAAAATGATAATACTACCTTTAAATATTTTAATGAAATTCCCTTGTTATATATGCTTATACTTAGAATGACTTTAAAATTATTTTTTCATTCCTTTTCCTTCTTATTCCTTTTTATTTTAATTTTTTGCCAATAAAATTGTAAAATTACCGCTATTATCTTTAGTTTCTATTGTAACCAAATGTCGAATTAATGATTTTTTTGATGAGTTAACTTTATACGTAATCCAATGTTTTTTGCTAATCTTTGTTTTCTATTTTTTGGTATTAAAATTAATAATAAATCAAAAGAAATTGCCCAAAATCACTACTAAATTATTCCCACTACTCAAAAAATTCATAAATTCTAAATCAATTGTTTCAACATTTTATTTCTTTCTTATAAATCTAAATCCATAATAAAATACCATCAAAAGTATTGTATCATAATGATAAAATTATTATTATAGTTGCTTGTCAAATAGTAGGTATGGACATAAAAAATTTGGCACCTTTTCTTTGTAATTACATTAGATAATCTTATAATTCTATAGGGAAGTAAATTAAAACTCATTATACAAGTGCATTTTTGGGTATTCACTTAAAAATTTGACCAAATCACTATTATTTTTAAGTTTTGTTACTACAACTATCAAATCGAGAGGGGTATGTGTAATTTTCCAAACCTTAGGAGAGCTCAGTGAAATTGTAGGCTTCTAAATTTATCCCTATTTTAAAACCATGAACAAAATCTTATCATAATCTAATTACAAGTCCAAGTCAAAATTAGAATTTTTTAGTCCAACTAAAATTTCCTAGTTCACTTAGGTTTGGAAATTTTCCTTTAAACCATTTTAGAATTTCAAATACTAACTTTAGATCACTTTCCTAATTTAACCCCGTTAAATTAGAAAGTTTCTAAAAGTACGAAGACTTACCAAATTTAATCTCATCAAATTTGGAAGTTTCTAAAGTTGGTTACACTTTCTTAATTTTAGTCGCCCTAAAATTTAGTAAGTTTCCAAAACTTAATTGAGCAACTTCTTGTTCCACTTGGATTTCTAAAATTTCAAAAAAAATACCATAATTCTAATCATATTACAAATATAAGAACTTTCCATGTTTGTTTAGAAAACTAAACACAAAAGGAAACCAATGACTAAACATTTTGTCATAGGAATTTAACTAGTTGCCTAACTTTCCTTTTTCTAGAAAATTTCCAACAAATAGCTTAACTCTAATTATATTAGAATTATAGGAAATTTTCATGTTATTTTAGAAATCCAAAGATGAAAGGAAATCAATGACCAAATCCTATTTGCCCTTGGAAACTAATTTGTCTCTAAATTTCCTTTTCTCTAGAAAATTTCCAGCACCAATCAACCAATCGAACTTCATTATCACAACCATCTCATGGCTAGAAATTGAAGTGAAGAAAAAACAAACATTGCAGCAAAATAGCCATTGTGAAATTGCATTAAAAAAATCACTGCAAGTCAGCATTTTTCATGTAAATTCTAGCAGCAAATTGTTGCTGTTTTTTGCACATTTCTTAATTGGCTCATTAGCAATTAAACAAAATAGTAAAGTTCTTCATCAAAGTCACTCTCTAATAGTCATACTTATGAAGGCACAATTGTAGTTGCTATCAAAACCGCAACAAACACGACTATAATTGCAGTGATTAAATCACTGCATGCATGCAACAATGTAGCCACATCTTGGAGATATTACTATTGTTTTGAATAGACAGATAGGTTACAATCTGTAAGTGGAAATCTTGGATTGATTCTCAATCAAAACATAAAGAACACCATGACTAGACATACTAGTCAAGACCAAAAAGTGACTAGTGTACTATCCCACATCGGAAGAATGCAAAAGGAAAGGAATGGTTTAAAAACTTGGGCTCATGGCCTACTTTATAACTTGGGTTAATCATTTTGGACCAGTGAATTTTGACCCAAAAGTTACTTGGGCCAGTCCTTGGACCCGATTCGTGATAGTTGGTATCAGAGCGAATCGCACATGGTCTTTGTGTGGGATGAGCTTGGGGCCAGCGAGTTAAGGTTATGACTATGCAAGAAAGTGCAAGGAACTAAGTGCTATGAGAGCGAAGTGCCATGTTCGACGGGTTCTACCTCTAGAACCTACATGACTAAGTGCCACGTTGGTTGGGGGCCACCTTTAGATTCTATATGAGCCACTTCTAGAGTTCGACGGGTTCTACCTCCAGAACCTACGGGACTAAGTGCCACGTTGGCCGGGGGCCATCTTTAGATTCTGTATGAGCCATTTCTAGAGTTTGAACATGACCAACTGGACAGTCTGAATTTTGTTGGGCTTTGCGAGGATGCGAAACCCTAAAGATGGGGAGAATGTAGTATTCCACATTGGAAGAATGCAAAAGGAAAGGAATGGTTTAAGAACTCGGGCTCAGAGGTTACTTTGTAACTTTGATTAACCATTTTGAACTGGTAGATTTCGATCTAAAAATTACTTGGGCTAGTCCTTGGATTCGGGTCATGACAACTAGTCTAACATTTTCGGCGACTAGTTGTCACTGTGTTCCTTTCCCTTCTTTTAGCTCGTTTGTGATCTTATCACAAACCAGCCTTGAACTTTTGTTTTTATCGATAAATTTCATATTACAAAACATTGAAAAATTCAAGAACAATTCTAGAAAAATTTTCAATCAACCTTGTTCATAAAAAAACTTAAAACAATTTCAAGGATAGTATATAATTGTAATCTCATCACCATCCATAGCAATTAAATAAATTTGTCAGAAGGGTTAATCAAAGTTGGCTCTGATATTACTGTAAGAAATCATAGAAACCTGCACAGCAAAAAATTCAAAATTTTTTATTCCTTAAGTAGATCAACTTTTGATTAAATCCATGTGACATAAGGCTAGTTTAAGAAGATTATCTCAACCCAAGGAGATCTTCTTAAACTAGAGGAGATCTAACAAGAAGATGGTGAAGGGATACATGCAGCCGCACAAGTGTTCGGGCTCTAATGGTAATCTACACGAACCTTCTTAGTTAGAATCTGTGACGGCCCCACCTCGCCCTGGGGCGTACCCTAGGGTTTAGCGGACCACCTACCTAGCTCTCGCCAGGACTCACTCACTCATATCAAATAAAATAGGATGCAACCTCAATAATAAACGAAATAACAGTTCCCAGATTTGGCACATACAACTACATTCATTTCTATCTCAACCACCCATACAATCCCAAATACATCAAAAGATTTAACTTCTCAATACATTCAACCCTAATCGAGCGACTAGTGTGAGTACAATTATAAAATTCAAAAACAACTAGACTACGCTAGTCTGTACCAGTCTCACGCCTCGCTTGTACTCCCTGTAAGGAAAACAAATTGCGTGGAATGAGCTAAAAGCCCAGTGAGATTCCAAATAGCAAGTTGACCATTATTTAAAAGTGCAAGTATCACGTAGCAAAATAGCGAGCATAACAAGTGTATAAAAGTAGCATTAACACTTCAGGTAGCAAATCTCAAAATGAACGAGTGTAAAGTTATTTTTTTTAAAACGAAACAATAACACGATAAGTACTAATCATTCCAAAGTATAAGAATACGGATGTCTCTCAGGAGCTAAATTCCATTGCATCACCAGATCTTGATTACGTAATAGTTGACACTCCGTCAACTTTCAAGTAAGTAACCAATCCAGTAGAGCACCACTTAAACTACTCTCCGTCCACCATCCAAACCCCTTACCGGACCCGAACTCCAAGATAAACACTGGTGGTAATACTCGAGTATACTGATTAGTCGAGGAGATAACACTCCACTCGACAACACTAGATACCCATGGTTCGTTATCTAATCGACCAAACCCTTGCCGGCTCGACTCGATTAACTAGCCAGTGGAGTTTGGGTCCCCAAGAAGTCGATGAGATATCATCTCCAATCGACTGAATCAAAATAAAAGTACGGAGACAGGAATGAGAGGCACCTCCTACTCACATTGAGTGTGGTACATGCTGCCACTCAGCACTTACAAGTCAAGTACAAGTATAAAAGTCAATTGCAACAATAAGTAAGTATATATCATATTAGGGCAAGTGTGATAAAGTACACTCTTGCTCGATCAAACAAATTACATATCATTAAATCACATTGGTCAAGTATTGAAAACAAGTGTCCAGTTCAATCAGGTATTTGGAAGCACTCACCAAAAGATGCGATGCCTTTACGGGTTACGTTCGGGTATTACTCCGTGTGTGGAGTCCAAATCTACGATGAAACATTGTTTAAGAGCTTTTGAAAGTAACTAAGGTTCGAAACTTAAACGTTTCGTTTAACGAGAATCAAGTAATTGAAACTCATTTAGAGAGTATTCGTAAAACTTATGCTCGCTTTTAATACTTTGAAACTTTAAAGCAATTATACTTTGAAATACCATTTGAGTCGAAGGAATAGGGAAAACGTATTTCTATTAGTCGTAAATTTCATTTTTTCAAGGATACAAGTTTCGGCCGAATACTAACTTATATACCTCTAGGAAAGAAAACTTGAATACCCTAGACGATTCAAGTAAGATTTGTTTCCGAATTCGTACTCAAGTCGCGAGTACCTCTACCTAACCCTCGAGTGTAAATTTGGGTAGCACGCTTTTTGTGTTTACCTATTTTTCAGCCATTTATGGCTTCATTATTCTTTTCTCAATTCAGCCCCAAAATACATACAATTAATCTCATCACAATAGCCGTTCAATAGGTTCAAAATCATCCACGTACAACACAAGTATAATAATCCAATCGGAAATCAAGTTTTGAAGGCAAAAGACTAAATGACAGATTCGACATCTTATAACATTTTGGTCACAACTAGAGTTACGTTTATCAGATTGGTGTGAACTTTATACCATTTCGAAGCTAAGACAAAGGGTTACAACTTTCATGAAGACAACTCAACCTAGTTCACAATTGATCCAGGTCGAAATTACAGATTACAGAACCACAATGTCCTTGTCAGTACGGTTGTCAGTACTGAATTCAAATGACAATAACTCAGGCTACACAATTCCGTTTGAGGTGTTTTCAGTTGCGTTAGAAAGCTGAATCATAGGGCTAAAATTTTAATGTTTTGACCAAAGGCTGATTTCATACGGATCAAGGTGAAAAATGAAGCCAAAAATATGAAATCACAAAACTGTCCGCAACAATGAAGTTTTTGGCAGTCAGGGGTATTTCGGACATTTCACATGCTACAGTGCTCGGATCGTGTTAAAATTTTACAGGCAGTTATAAAACTCTATTTTTTACAAATTTCATGTTTTAGCCTAAGCCTAATTCATCCTCCATCATACACGAATAGAACTGGTCAGAACAGAGCATTTCATCATCAAAGCTAGAAATTTCTCATTAACACTAAACTAGCTTCTACAAATCATATACATGCCAAATCAACGATGAAATAGCTTATATAAAATCTGTAAAATTATCAATAAAACTGAAATTTATCATCCCAACCCTAAAATTGCAAGAATCTCCATAAAATCAATCAAAATCAAGTTATCCACAACTTAATCACAAAATTAAAGAACAAAAGGAGCTTCTAATGATTATACCTTCCAACACCTTGAAAACAAGCAAGCAAACCCTTTTCTTCTCAAAACACTCCACTCTTAGCTTGCTATTTCCTTAGATGCAAAGTTAATTGGAATAATTTTTGGCAATTAAAAGAAATCTCTTAAGATTTTGTGAAGGAAATCAAAGGGAAAATGAACTTAGCTTGCTTGCTTTTGCTGCTCTTGAGGTTCGGCCAGCTTCAAGGGAAGAATGAAGAGGTTTTGTGCTGCCTATGGTTCGGTCAAGAGATAAGAAAAGAATGAAGTGTTGTGGTCAAATTTGCTTCTAAGACAAAGACTAAACTAGTCTTGGTCAAAGGTTCAATATCCAACCTTTCTTCCTTGCTTTTGTTTTTCCTTCTTCTCTCTTGTTTTTTTTTGCCACTAGAAGGAAAATATGAAGATGATTTGGTCAATTGTTGGTTTTAGTAAAGTTAAGTAAGACTTGGTCAAATCCAACTTCCAACGGGTTCGCAACACTTGGCTTTTCTAGAGTTTTCTCTCATTTCTTTTCGTAAAAAATTATGGCTAATTCAAGAGATATTTTAGAGTTAATTAACTGAAATAAAGTGAGGAGATTAAGGTAATAAAATCGTGTGCAAGTGGTGCACTCAATCGGTAATGAACGGTATACATCGGTTCAACCCGATTTTCCTTATTTCGCACGTACTAGGGTTTTTACTTACCATTCACTAACTTATTACTATTACTTCTAATCACACATTATTTTCTCATCTAAAACTCACTCTTAATTACCAAATTTAGTACACACTCCGTACCGATTGCTCACACTACGAAAAGATGTAAAAATCCTAATTTACGCTAACAAGAAAACAAACGGAAAAACCCTTGATTCTATGTTTGTTTGCACTTCTTGTGGGGTGAATGAGTAGTAAGGCTTTTAAAAATGTAATAAATGCCAAATAAAAGGGAATTTTAAGAAAAATATAAGGGATTTTACAAGTTCTCACACACTCTCCCCCTTAAGAGAATTTCGACCTCGAAATTCATACATGTATTCATAAATAACTCAAGGTATTTTCCTTGCCTATTTGTTTCTAGCTTCCAGGTCTCACCATAACCAAAATTTAGCTAAACAATGGAAAACACGAATCGTACCTTCCACTACTTCCGTCGGTTCAGGTACCGATTGCTGGTCCAACGAATACACTCTGGCTGGCACCCATGACCTAGTCCCTCCTACATTGGTCGGTTTCCGGTTTGATTTGCCAGTCGACTGAGTATCGCTGATTAGTGGGCAATTGGCAATCTGGTGCTCCGTACTCCCACACCTTAAACACTTTCGAGCCTTTCTCCAGCAGTTATCTTCGATATGATTAGTCTTCCCACAATATGCACAAAATAAGTGAGGGGTTGAGGTTTGGTCTAATTGTGAGGTATCTCTCGAAGTAACTTCCTTGGGTGTCCCCGAAATTCATACACCACCAGCTCCTCGACTCACCTTAGAGGGTGGTATATCTAGATCACCTTGTCCCTGCTCTTGACTTCCACCAGGCGCACCTCTCCTTTTTGCATGAAAATTTCTCATTTGTGCCCTGGCAGTCTCTATTCTTTGGGCCTTTTCCAAAATCTCCGTAAAAGTGTTAACCTGGGCTGCCGCCAAGGCCTCTTGTATCTCTACATTGATTCCTTGCACAAACCTCGTTACCCTTTTTTGCTCTGTAGTTATCAATTCGGGAGCAAATTTGGATAGTTTCGTAAACTGAGTCTCATACTCAGCTACACTTAAAGTTCCCTGACGGAGTTTAATAAAATCGTCATCTCTCTTCTCCTGGACAATAGGTGGGAGGTTTTTTTTGTTAAACTCCCGCACAAAATTCAACCAGATCCATGCAGTTCCCTCTCTCTCCCATTTAGTCCTAATTACGTTCCACCAGGGTCTAGCTGGTCCCTCAAACTGGAAAATAGGTAAATTCACCTGTCTCTCCTCCACGTAGTTTAAAGCAGCGAATATATTGATCATGGTTTCTAACCACCTCTCAGCTACCTCAGGGTCCGGCTGTGACGGCCCCACTTCCCCCTAGGGCGTACCCTAGGGTTCGGCGGGTCCCTTGCCCAACTCTCGCCGGGACTCAGTCGTTTAATACAGTCCTCAAACAAATACAATGCACATCTCAAATATTACATCAAATTCTCCAATAATTACATGTCATAAGCGAAGCGGAAACAATTCCAAATAAGCCATCCAGTCACGTGAATAAGTACTACAAGTCCTTCCTTTGCCTTGAGCCCTGTGGAGGGGAATAAAATCGTTTTGGGGTGAGCTAGAAGCTCAGCGAGTAACCAGTAAAATCAGTAATCAAATCGGTTTCACAATAGTTCATTTCAATGATGTCATATATCAAACGATAAGTCAAGAAACAATTACAACATTTACAAGAAACCATACATGAAAAGGATACGTCCGTTCGTTCATTCGTTCATTCGTTCGTTCTCCTGTCATTCCCCTTTCCTTCATTCATTTGAAAAATGCATTTTTCATTTATCAATAAAACTCTTGTTCGTTCGTTCGTTCATTCAACCTTTCCTGGACATCGGCCAGGCTCCACCAACCTCCACCAACCTACAAGGTAATACTCGAGTATACCAAATGTTCACCCAAGTCACCATATCGCCCGACCGAGTCCGTTTCTGGCTCGAGTCGATCGATAACATGGGGCAGTGGCCAGTTCAGCCAAAAGGCTTACATTCATGCACAAGTAACATTTCAATCGCTCCATCTTTGAAAATTTCACATTTATCGAGGTCGAGTGCGATAAAGTACACACTCGCCTAGAAAACTCGTTTTGGAAATCATTGAAAACACTTAACACGTTATCAAACAATAATACAAGTCATGAAGTCAAGAAAATACAACAAACAAGGAACACTCACATACAAGCACGCATGATATGCAATCGAGTAAATAATGCAAGAAAACAGTTCCAAAGTAATTTTGGAAACAGTTTAGGGTCACTCACCTCCATGACTCAGAAACCATCCATCATATATCATTGCCTTGCTCAAATCCAAGTCTTAGATCACAAACTCAATGCAATCAAGTCCTTTCAAAGCTCAGACAGCACTTCCACTAAATTTGCTAACTTTTCCAGCCATCATGGCTTCATTATTTCCTCGGCCAGTCCCAAAGTCACACAAATAAGTTCATTCAATAGCCGTTCAGTAAGCTCCAAGTAGTACAAGTACAATTCAAGCTAGGGAAAAGTCCGGAAATGAAAGTTAAGCTCAAAACCAGAAAAATAGTTTTTGACATCATTTTGCGGTTTTGGCACCAATGACACTACGATTATCGGATGGAGGTGCAAGATACACCGTTTCGAAGCTAAGAGATAAGGCTACAATATTTCAGAAGGTCACTCAGCCCAGTTTCGAGTGTAACCAGGTCAAAAATGCAATATACTACACCAGAACCGCAAAAACAGGTTCACAAATCGCATTCTGGTGCAAACATCATAAATCAGGCTACCTAAGTCCAAATCCAATAATTTAAATCCATCCGAAAGCTAAGAAACAGGGCTACAATTCATCAGAAGACCTCAACAACCAATTCTGAAGCATTCCCAACCAAAATAACCCATTACAGAAGCAATTCTCAAATTCGGGTAGAACCAGGGCAGCAAGGGTAATTCCATCTTTTCTCAAGCTACGCTGCTCTGATTGACCTGAAATTTTTGTAGGCACCTCTAAAATATCATTCCCTACAACTTTCATGTTTTAATCCAAGGCCAATTCAGCCTCTAACTATGAGCTACAAAACCGGGCAGAATGTAGGAACATAAACCCTAGTTTTCCAATTTTCCTTCCAAAACAGAAATTTCTTGCAATTAACCACCAAATACACCTTCTAGCTTCATTCTATATCATTTCCAATCATCGTACATAGCCACTGTAGACACCAAATTTTGGTGTAATTTCATTTACTAATTATTTTTTTAGTCTGTGCTCGTTTTTTTTTTACTTTTTAGTTTTTAGTTTATTAGTTTTTTGTGTTATTAATATTTTTAAGTTTTTAGCATAGAATCTCTTGAAAATGAAAAAAAAAAGGGGAAAAAGAAGAGAAAAAGTGAAAAATGATGAAAAATGAAAAATGAAAGAAAAAGAATGAAAATGGCAAAAATAGGTGGAAGTGTGCATGTTGAACAAGTGTACAAAATAATCATGGGACAAGTGGTTAAGGAATTTGAGGGACAAATGTCCCTTTTGTTTAATTGACAACACAACATTTAGGAGGACACTTGTTTAGCTTAGAAGGGAGGTTTGAGAATTGGAAAGGAAAAAAAAGAAAAGAGGCGGCGGAAAAAAAAATGAAAAAAAGAAGAAAAAGAGACAGAGAAGCAGCCGCAAGAGTAGAGGGGATGAGCAGAAAAACAAAAACAAACAGCGGGGGGGAGAAATTGGAGAAAAAGGGCGGCGGAATTTTTGGGCAAGAGTTTGAGGAAAACAGGGGAGGCTGACGGTTTGGGAAAAACAGAAAAAAATGAGAGTAAAGGAACGAGAGAGGCATCGACGAAGAACAGAGAGCAAGAAAATTGAGAAACAGGGGAGAGGAGCTATCGGGCATTGAGACAAAACGGAAAAGGGGCGGAAAAGAAAACAGAGGGCAAGGGAGATGGAGGTTTCAACTTCACTCATCAAAGGAGAGGAAAAATTTCCAGTCATGGCTGCAAAAATAATTTCCACTATCTCAACCGACCACTACCAGCCTCGCATCCGCCGCTGGTGCTGTCTGTCGCCGCCGCCACCACGCGCAATCTCTATAGCGGTCACCAGGCAGTTGTAAGTGGCCAACCGCCTGCACAAGGAGCCGCCACCGCTTCATCAAAATCCATCGCCACCACCTCGTCGGATTCCACCATGGTTGTCTGTAAGTTATCATTTCCTGTCCATTTTAGTGTTTCTCCAAGCACAGACCATGAAAATTTTCAAATCATTTCTGCCGCGAGCTGTCAATCCAATTTTCATGCTGATTGTTCATGAATTTTAGAATATATGCTTTATAATTGGTTTGAATTACTTGGGATTTCTGATAATTTTGGGTGCTGAGTTATGTCATTTGAACGGAGAATTTCGGGAATTTCTCATGCCTACTTGCTGTTTGTTAAAATGCCTAACTTAAAATTTTGTTTGAAGGACGATTGATTACTGTTTGCATATGTTCGGCCAGTCCATGCTTGTCAACATAGTTGATTCGGATAGTTTGTTTGGCATCCGTTTATTTGGCATTTGTTTCTGTTTTGCTTGATGTTTTTGATGTGAATTCGAATTATGTCATGAGATTATATGAAAAGGGAGTTTGTGTGAGTTTTGAGAATGGCTGGTGCTGAATTTGAACTAAATCATTGGTAACCATGCTGACATGTTTATTGTCGGGTTTGCGGAAGTTGCAGAAGTCTGCGAAGAAGATGAATGGAATTCTTCTGAAATTTATATTCCAACCCCTCAATTTCTGTCTAACTTCACTGTGACCCAAAATCTGGGCAAATTAAACTGATTTCACCCTTTTTAAGCTTTGTCCTCTGTTTGCATATTTTACGTTACTTTTTGGACAGATTAATTCTGGAATTTAGACAATAATTGTGGCTTAAATATGTTTGTTGATTTGCTTATGTTATTGGGTTTAGTATTTTGGGTTTAGGTTTTGGGTAATTGTATTTGTTTGGGTTTGACAAGTGGATTAATGGCTTATTTTTCTGGGTTGTTGGCATGGGCTGGGGGATAAAGCCCACATATTTTTTAGTTGGATCTTGCTTGGACTTTAAGATAGGCTAGCCCGTTTGTTTTGCTTGGACTTCGATTGGGCTAAGAGGAGTTTTGGCCCAAGAAATTAATAAAATGGCCCCATGGCCTAGTCCATTAAGAAACCAGAGAACGCATTTGCAGATCAGTCCCTGTACTTTTCTTTAATTTCACTATGGCCCTGGATATTTTCAACTACTTTCAATTCGGTCCTTACTTTAATTGCAAATAAGTCCTTGAACTTTGTTTTGCTTTAATTTTGGCCCCAAAATTTTGTCAATCCTTGCAATCAAGCCCTTTCTTCTCTTGACTTCTTAAATGTGGGTTGTTGACATGATTTAATTGATTCAAATTCATGTTTATTTTTATCCTTTGTGATTATTTGTCAAATAAATTGGTGCCTTGACCCTTTTTATTGTTTTGAAGCTAATATCTCATTTACTCGATTTCCATTGCAAGGGAGGTAACTTCTATATTCTTGCGTTATTTTTCCTACGTGCTCCAACGTGCTAAGTGAAATATATGTCTACTTTGCTTTTCTAGCCTTTCTTTAATTTCTTTTATTTATGTCATTTACTTTTGCTTTTTTTATTTAAGTTATTCTTTATGGGGTATGTGTACACCTCTTGGCTTGTAATAGATAGGGTTTGGAGGAGCATTCAATGAAGACTATCGAAGTCATGTGCCTAGCTAGCAAATGTAGTAGTTAGGGCTTTAATTGTCTTATGTGTCTTGCATGCTTAATTACTACGTGTTAATTTGCTTTGTTAGGGCCCTGCATCTAGTCGAGCATGCTAAATGTTATGTGCTATGTGTTTATAAGTGTTTGGCATGTCTACTCGCTTTCCATAGCCTGAATGAATGTGATGGATGAATGTACGTTTCCACTAGTCCAACGCTAGTCGGAATTCATAGAATGGGCTAGTCCAATGCTAGACCCTTAGGGATTTCCCCTCGTTAGTACATGTTTGCATGTTCATTACATGTCATGCATTCTTTTAGTTTCATCATTTTGCATGCCCCTCGAACCCCTTTTCCCTCCATTTTAGGATTTTTGCATTTCATGCTAGTTATAGGGTTCATTTGCTTGAGAGTCCCCTTAAATATGGGATATAGACGAGTGTGGCTTTTTCTAAGCCTTAGCACGCTTGTATTCTCTCTATAAAAGGGCAAATTGAGTCACGATTTAGGTCTCCCCGTACCCAATATGCATGAATTCCCTAGGCTCATGCACTTTTTAAATCCACTCTACCATTTTATACCCTCATCACACTTTCATTTTTCCTCCCATTTTGCACACGTGCACCTTTATGTTTCTTCACTTGCACACGAGCACTTTTTCATTTGCACCCCAACACTTTTACGTTCAAGGACATTTTCTTTGCACACTTCCACTCACACTATTGTTTTTATTGCTTTTTCACACAACCTCACATTTTTCATGGCATGCATTCATTCACTCATTTTTCACATCATTTAGGTTTAGGTGTGACCTCTCCAAAAGGATCGTTATTGGGCTTCACAATTAATGTGATTGGCACCATTCAACCTTTGAAGAGAAATTTCCCCCAATACCCCTAGGTCTAGGGTTTGCATTCATGTAGTGCACCCAAATGTAATAAATTCTTTGGTTAAAACAAGAAAATCTTTGATTAAATCAACGCAACTAGCCTTGGCTAGGTCGAAGGGGTGCCTTGGATTTTTATCCTTGCCTTCCCCTTCGTCAAATGTGACTCCCGAACCTTTTTCGTTGGTTTACGTGGACTAGGAGTCGTTTAAAAGGGGTTTCTTACTACATTTTCCTATTTTTTTCTAAAAGTTCATTTTTTTAGGTGACTTGGTACACCTTAACTCATTACCAAGTGGCGACTCCGTATTTAGTTTTAAAAAAAAAACCCTTTTTAAACTATACTTTTGGGTCAAATCGTCGCATTCTCAAACCCCCATTTAGACCCACTTTTCTTTTAAATCAAAATTCATTTTTCAATCACAAAAATACATTTTTTTAAACCATTTATTTATTTATCAAAAAATGGGGCGCGACAATTGGCGACTCCACTGGGGACATTCGAGAGTCCGAGCAAATTTGATTTAATCAACCTTTTTCTTCTTTTAATCTTTTCATATATCACATTTGGGTGTTTTAGGGTTGCATTTTTCCTTTTTAGGATTTTGCATTTCGCGCGTATTAATTACTCCCTCACTCACGAATGTATGATTGGTTGATTGGATGTATGTTTACTTGTTTATCTCGCGCTTGCATTGCATTTGGGAGGGGGTGTGTCACCTTTAGAGCCTCGCGTGGTTCTCACCCCTTCCCTCAAAATAGGGAACACTTCATACGTGCACGTTTACTTGCTTTTGTCCCATTTTATTTTATTTTCGTGGGCGCCATCCCACACCGCCTTGTAGGACTAGGACCGATTGCCTTGGGTAGGCGGATGGTGTGCTCTGCGCCCATAGCGCTACCTAGGGGATCACTCGAGCCACCGACCGAAGGCCCTGGGAGTGATGACCCTTCGCCTTTAGGTCTGAAGGCTTGGGAGCCGAAGCTTTATCGAGTCTAGGCATTAATGAACCAAACCTCATGCATCCATGTTAGCATTTGCTTAGGTAGAGTCAGCCTCACCCTTTTTTAAGCACAATTAGGCACGAGGGAAGGGGTTCCACCCCTTTTATTGGCTTTTATCGTATTTCTTTTCTTAATTGCTCCCAATGTGTTATGTGTACTATCAACTGCACTAACCATTTCATTGTTTCCTTGGTTTGCATTCATGTGCCTTAGCAATAAGAGGCCTCTGTAGCACTCTTTAGTGACCTACCCACTAGATAACTTACATGTTTAAATTTCGGTTATTGCACTTAATTTTCAATAAGTACATTTCACTTTAGACCTTTTCACCTCGATGCATTATCTATGTCCTTTAGGCCATATTTGTCACATATTTACATCGCTTTAATAAATGGCATCATGCATAAACCCTAGAAAGGGAATGCCACATAGGGAATCCCGTGTTTAGGAATAAGCCACCTTGTGTCTCGGATACTTAATCCAGTGAGACTTGCACGTTTACATTTTGTACCATCCAAAAGGGTAGTGCACAAGGTAAGGTAGGATCCGATCATTTTCATAGAGTGATCTTTGGAATATGAGCATCTAATAATCACTTTTTGGCCATTTTATCAAAAATTGGTAAAAATCCCTTGCGTGAAGGACATTAATTTGAAGAAATTCACAAATGATTCCTCCTATTGAGACGATAAATAAATTGAGGCCAAAATTTGATTTTTAGAAGCTCATAGACTAATGCATCTCAATCATTTTGAAATCACCAATGGCCGGACAATTCAACCAATCCATTTTACCCATTTTTCAATAAATCATCAATTCATTTGATCAATTTACCCTTTTTAGGGTCACCTGGTCGATTTTGAATAAATCGTCAATTCATTTGACCGATTTACCCTTTTTAGGGTCATTCGGCCGATTTTTGAATAAATCATTCATTTGGCCAATTTACCCATTTTTAGGGCAATCGAGCCAATTTTGAATAAATCAAGTTTCGTTCAATCTATTTGATCAATTTACCCTTTTTTAGGGTGATCTGATTAATTTTGGATAAATTAAATTTTATTCAATTCATTTGACCTGTTTCCCTTTTTAGGGTAATCCGGTCGATTTTTTTAATAAATTATCAATTTCATTTGACCAATTAGGATTTCAATGTCTAATTTCAAAATGGAAAACCTAGTCGATTTTGAGAAAAGTTGTCAAAACGAATTCCAATCTCTTCGGTAGGAAGTTCGTCAAAGTCAAACCCGTACGTTTTTGCAAGTTCTTGTATCAATCAAAAGTGATCAATCCCTTCGGACGAGGTCCTCATTTTGACAAACGTCTCTTCTCATTCCAATGGGTCAAAATTTTTTCAAATTATTTTTCACTCCATAAGCTGATTGGATCCATCAGGTATTGTATAGTGCCTGCTCTGGAGGATTGCATTTTCATGCTAGGCCTACCCTTGGCATAAAAGGGCTCCCCCATAGGACATGCATACCGATTTTTTTATTCTTGCTTACTGACTCCGGGTATTTTTCTTTTGTTTCCCCCCTCCCCTGCATTCATACAAAAATGTTTCAATAAGATGAAAATATTTCCCTTTATTGGATAACAATTTTTGATCCGATAAAGTTTGGAAAGTATTATTTGATTCTTGGGCAGATCCAACAATGGAAACCTGAAAGATCCATTTGAAAGCTCTAGGTTAAGAGCTTCTAAGAGAGTTCATAATTGTTTTCAAGGAAATTTCTGTATATTTGACTTGTTAATATATTTTTTTTTTTTTGTGTCAAAAGAAAAGGAGGCAAAAGGGATATACATGTGGAGCTCTTTAGAAGCTTTCTATTCTCATTTGTATCATAATTGAACGAAAAATTTTGTTTCAAACTTTTTCAGCAATAAAATTTTTGGACAATTATCGTTTTGTGTATATTCATGTACATTTCATTCTTTATTGAGCTCATTAAGAGATTTCATGGTGAATTTTAAGAAATAAGCTCAAATTGAGATTTTTCAACCTCTGGCCTGAAAACTCACAAATGTATACACCAGATTGGTGACCCGAGCTACACAACAAGAGTGCTCAAAAATTGAAAGAGGTCATTCAGAGGGCCCATGAGATACCTTTCTCCTTCACTTAATTCCAAAATAAAATCAGTCACATTGATTGATAAATTGCAAATTGGGGCAACTTCTGCTTGGAAATGTCCGCGGTGTCTAATCCAATTCAATCACATCTAAGTGAAAGCAAAAATGTGCATTATTCTTGTTTGTTTTGAAAATTTGGAATGATACTTCGAGCATTCTTTTCTCTACCTATACAGATTTTATCATTTGCTCTCCCATTTGAGCCTTTAAAAGAATAATTTCGTTTCAAATAAGTGCCTTAATGATCAATACCCTTCATTGGAAAATTTTCAAATATCAAAAGAAGAATGGATTGTCAATGAGCATTTCGTTACTCTGGTTGTCATGAAGTGTAAGAATGATACTTTGGCCATCGCTTCTACCATCCAAACACTATTTATCCCTTGCATCCTCATTTGAGCCAAAATTGGTGGTTCTTTTCGAGTGCACATATGATCGCACCCCACATTGGGGAAGGAGATTGGGAAATTTTCAAAAAAAAAAAAAAATAATAAAAAGGAAAAAGGAAAAAGCAAAAATGCTGGAATAAGGAGGGAACTGCCATTGGGGAAATTTGATCCCACTTGGGTTCCAATTTTGAAAAGAGGAAAAACAAAACAAAGAAAGAAGAAAAGAAAAGGACAAGTTCTGTCCAGGGGATCACTTATGCTTCATAGATATGAATGAGTAAGGGTCTTCCCCAATCAGTTAAGTCAGATACGTGCCAGAAATTTCGCATTAATGAAAGTTTCCTTTCAGAGTCAATGTAAGGAACGGAATACAAGTCAGGCCATCTTCTTTTCCAATCAAACATTCTATCCCTAGTTATCCCTTTTGAGCCTTCAGAATAAAATACTTCGTTTGGCAACCCCTGAGAGTCGCAAACCCCTCACTGGGGCAAGTTGAGTTGAAAAAGGAAAATTTCAAGAAGTGAAAAAGTGAAAAGCCACAAAATCGAAAGACAAAAGAAGAAAAGTGAACCTCGGTTCAAAAAAAAAAACTGGGGCAAATTTTGTGAAAGTTCAAAAAATGGCCGAAGGCCGAAAAATCAAAAAAGAAAGAAAATGAAAGAGAAAAAGCCTCAAGTGAAAATAAACTGGGGCAAATTCTGATTTAACCCTAAAGTAGGGTTGGCACAACAATGCGGTCTCAGATTACTTAAAACAACTTTTGAAATCCGCTTTCAAGCCTTAACTTTTCTAAGCACCCCACCTGACCCCATTACGAAAGCCGAAAGCCCTGACTTCTGTTCTTTGCAGTGGCCCTGTCAAGAAAATTTCTGATGCCGGAAAATTTTAGCTGTATACTGAATTGATTAGGTGTGAGGTTGACACTGCTCTTCATGTGAAACCCCGCGAGGGCATTTTTGAAAAAGGAAAAAGAGAACGAATGCAAAAGAAAGATGCAAAAAGATTTGATGCTGTTGGGTGATGATAAAAAGTCAAACAAAGTCCAAGAATTTGGAGTCCAGATGAGGGCAATGTTGAAAAATGTGATCTTCGGTGCAATGTCCTTTGAAAATTATTTCTTTAGCTATCGTTTTCAAGCCAAATTACAAGCTAATAAAGTCCATCGTTGACTTATTCCTTCGTGACAATCCAAAGTGAGGATTATGCTCATAAAAATTCATCGATCACTCATGATCATAAGGGTATAACCAGATTTCACATGTTTAGCTATCATTTCTACCCAAAAATTTTGCAAGCCCATGAAGCTTATACGTTGACTAAGTTTTCTTAAGAAATAAGGGTGACAAACTCTTTGCTTTCACTAAGATATGGTATTGAAGGGATTACATACCATCTGAGCACATGAATAAGACAAATCTTGACCTCCCATTTCCAAATCAGAAATAACGCCCATTACCCAAAGCTTCGATGCTAAGGTAAGGAAGAAATCTCTTGTAATTTGGCATTATTTTGAGGAATTCATCATGAAATTTTCTTTCTTACAGTGTTCGAATAAATGAAAAGTCGTCCAAACCAATTTTTGCAATCAAATGAGCCCATACTGGGGCAAAATTTTTATTTGCAAGATTTCACAAAATAAGCCCACACTGGGGCAAATTTTTATAGTCCATTTGAGGATTTCGTCAAAGACTCAAGCAAGACTTTCAAATCAATCATGCTGTCCTTTTCATGAAAATTCGAATGCATGTAAGCCCCCTGTGCAGGTATTCATAGTTGAAATTGACGAAGGAGCATCCGGTGATGTGGAAGGCCGATGCCGAAGAAAGAGAAGAAAGAAGGGAAAAGGGCCCTACACTGCGGCAAATTATTTTTGAAAAGATTCTCTCGAAAAATCAGAAAAATTCAAAAGTCAAAAATCAAAAATCAAGTTCAAATTTTTGTTTCTTGGAAAATCAAATGTAATTTCTTGTATCTTGACAAGATCAAATCCAATTTCTTGATCAATTGGATGGCAGGATTGGGTCTTATCCCACTGACCATTCACCAAATCCCGTTGGGCCTGGACTTGGTGCCGCCAACATCTCAAACATCCCGTTGGGCCTGGACTTCGTGCCGCCAACTTCCCAAACATCACGTTGGGCTTGGATTTCGTGCCGCCAACTTCACAAGATCACGTTGGGCCTGGACTTTGTGCCGCCAACATTCCAAAAATCACGTTGGGCCTGGACTTTGTGCCGCCAACATTCCAAAGATCAAGTTGGGCCTGGATGCCGCCAACATTTCAAAGATCAACTTGGGCCTGGATTTAATGCCGCTAACATCTCCAAAATCAAGTTGGGCCTAGACCTGGTGCCGCCAACATCTCAAAGATCTCGTTGGGTCTGGACTTCGTGCCGCCAACTTCCCATTGGGCAGGCTTGGGTTTAGTCCCACTGACCCAATTCTTCACACTGGGGCAAATTTTCGGATAATTTTTCGTCAAGTCTCTCTCAGTCAGGGGAAAAAAAAAAAAAAAATCAAAAAGTCAAAAAAACTCTCAAAAAAAAAAAAAGTCAAAAAAAATCAAAAAATCAAAAAAGAAGAAAAATCCAAAAATCAAAAAATCAAAAAATCAAATCAAGTTCATCACGGCAGGCTCGGGTTTGATCCCACTGTCCAATTGTCGAGACATTTCATTTTCACAGCCACTGGAACGTGGATCAGTCCCATTAACACTTCATTTCGCTTCTTTCATTTGCATCACCAATAAACATGGGTCAACCCCACCAATACTCCATCTCACTTCAATTCATCCCATTTACATTTCTGTCTGGGTCTATCCCATTTAAATTTCTGTCCGGGTCTATCCCGTGGGTCTATCCCAATTTTACATTTCTGTCCGGGTCTATCCCGTGGGTCTATCCCAATTTTAAATTTCTGTCCGGGTCTATCCCGTGGGTCCATCCCAATTTTTAAAATTTCTGTTCGGGTCTATCCCAATTTTACATTTCTGTCCGGGTCTATCCCGTGGGTCTATCCCCGTTTTAAATTTCTGTTCGGGTCAATCCCGGTTTTAAATTTTCTGTTTGGATCAATCCCATTCTAAATTTTTGTCAAAGGGGTCAGTCCCCATTTCTAAAGCATCCATCGTTCGAGACGCTCGTAGCCGAATAACACAGGTAAGCATTTGGTGTCTACTTCTTTGTCTCAAGTTTTTCCAAAACTCAGACAAAGAGGGGCAAACTGTAGACACCAAATTTTGGTGTAATTTCATTTACTAATTATTTTTTTAGTCTGTGCTCGTTTTTTTTTTACTTTTTAGTTTTTAGTTTATTAGTTTTTTGTGTTATTAATATTTTTAAGTTTTTAGCATAGAATCTCTTGAAAATGAAAAAAAAAAGGGGAAAAAGAAGAGAAAAAGTGAAAAATGATGAAAAATGAAAAATGAAAGAAAAAGAATGAAAATGGCAAAAATAGGTGGAAGTGTGCATGTTGAACAAGTGTACAAAATAATCATGGGACAAGTGGTTAAGGAATTTGAGGGACAAATGTCCCTTTTGTTTAATTGACAACACAACATTTAGGAGGACACTTGTTTAGCTTAGAAGGGAGGTTTGAGAATTGGAAAGGAAAAAAAAGAAAAGAGGCGGCGGAAAAAAAAATGAAAAAAAGAAGAAAAAGAGACAGAGAAGCAGCCGCAAGAGTAGAGGGGATGAGCAGAAAAACAAAAACAAACAGCGGGGGGGAGAAATTGGAGAAAAAGGGCGGCGGAATTTTTGGGCAAGAGTTTGAGGAAAACAGGGGAGGCTGACGGTTTGGGAAAAACAGAAAAAAATGAGAGTAAAGGAACGAGAGAGGCATCGACGAAGAACAGAGAGCAAGAAAATTGAGAAACAGGGGAGAGGAGCTATCGGGCATTGAGACAAAACGGAAAAGGGGCGGAAAAGAAAACAGAGGGCAAGGGAGATGGAGGTTTCAACTTCACTCATCAAAGGAGAGGAAAAATTTCCAGTCATGGCTGCAAAAATAATTTCCACTATCTCAACCGACCACTACCAGCCTCGCATCCGCCGCTGGTGCTGTCTGTCGCCGCCGCCACCACGCGCAATCTCTATAGCGGTCACCAGGCAGTTGTAAGTGGCCAACCGCCTGCACAAGGAGCCGCCACCGCTTCATCAAAATCCATCGCCACCACCTCGTCGGATTCCACCATGGTTGTCTGTAAGTTATCATTTCCTGTCCATTTTAGTGTTTCTCCAAGCACAGACCATGAAAATTTTCAAATCATTTCTGCCGCGAGCTGTCAATCCAATTTTCATGCTGATTGTTCATGAATTTTAGAATATATGCTTTATAATTGGTTTGAATTACTTGGGATTTCTGATAATTTTGGGTGCTGAGTTATGTCATTTGAACGGAGAATTTCGGGAATTTCTCATGCCTACTTGCTGTTTGTTAAAATGCCTAACTTAAAATTTTGTTTGAAGGACGATTGATTACTGTTTGCATATGTTCGGCCAGTCCATGCTTGTCAACATAGTTGATTCGGATAGTTTGTTTGGCATCCGTTTATTTGGCATTTGTTTCTGTTTTGCTTGATGTTTTTGATGTGAATTCGAATTATGTCATGAGATTATATGAAAAGGGAGTTTGTGTGAGTTTTGAGAATGGCTGGTGCTGAATTTGAACTAAATCATTGGTAACCATGCTGACATGTTTATTGTCGGGTTTGCGGAAGTTGCAGAAGTCTGCGAAGAAGATGAATGGAATTCTTCTGAAATTTATATTCCAACCCCTCAATTTCTGTCTAACTTCACTGTGACCCAAAATCTGGGCAAATTAAACTGATTTCACCCTTTTTAAGCTTTGTCCTCTGTTTGCATATTTTACGTTACTTTTTGGACAGATTAATTCTGGAATTTAGACAATAATTGTGGCTTAAATATGTTTGTTGATTTGCTTATGTTATTGGGTTTAGTATTTTGGGTTTAGGTTTTGGGTAATTGTATTTGTTTGGGTTTGACAAGTGGATTAATGGCTTATTTTTCTGGGTTGTTGGCATGGGCTGGGGGATAAAGCCCACATATTTTTTAGTTGGATCTTGCTTGGACTTTAAGATAGGCTAGCCCGTTTGTTTTGCTTGGACTTCGATTGGGCTAAGAGGAGTTTTGGCCCAAGAAATTAATAAAATGGCCCCATGGCCTAGTCCATTAAGAAACCAGAGAACGCATTTGCAGATCAGTCCCTGTACTTTTCTTTAATTTCACTATGGCCCTGGATATTTTCAACTACTTTCAATTCGGTCCTTACTTTAATTGCAAATAAGTCCTTGAACTTTGTTTTGCTTTAATTTTGGCCCCAAAATTTTGTCAATCCTTGCAATCAAGCCCTTTCTTCTCTTGACTTCTTAAATGTGGGTTGTTGACATGATTTAATTGATTCAAATTCATGTTTATTTTTATCCTTTGTGATTATTTGTCAAATAAATTGGTGCCTTGACCCTTTTTATTGTTTTGAAGCTAATATCTCATTTACTCGATTTCCATTGCAAGGGAGGTAACTTCTATATTCTTGCGTTATTTTTCCTACGTGCTCCAACGTGCTAAGTGAAATATATGTCTACTTTGCTTTTCTAGCCTTTCTTTAATTTCTTTTATTTATGTCATTTACTTTTGCTTTTTTTATTTAAGTTATTCTTTATGGGGTATGTGTACACCTCTTGGCTTGTAATAGATAGGGTTTGGAGGAGCATTCAATGAAGACTATCGAAGTCATGTGCCTAGCTAGCAAATGTAGTAGTTAGGGCTTTAATTGTCTTATGTGTCTTGCATGCTTAATTACTACGTGTTAATTTGCTTTGTTAGGGCCCTGCATCTAGTCGAGCATGCTAAATGTTATGTGCTATGTGTTTATAAGTGTTTGGCATGTCTACTCGCTTTCCATAGCCTGAATGAATGTGATGGATGAATGTACGTTTCCACTAGTCCAACGCTAGTCGGAATTCATAGAATGGGCTAGTCCAATGCTAGACCCTTAGGGATTTCCCCTCGTTAGTACATGTTTGCATGTTCATTACATGTCATGCATTCTTTTAGTTTCATCATTTTGCATGCCCCTCGAACCCCTTTTCCCTCCATTTTAGGATTTTTGCATTTCATGCTAGTTATAGGGTTCATTTGCTTGAGAGTCCCCTTAAATATGGGATATAGACGAGTGTGGCTTTTTCTAAGCCTTAGCACGCTTGTATTCTCTCTATAAAAGGGCAAATTGAGTCACGATTTAGGTCTCCCCGTACCCAATATGCATGAATTCCCTAGGCTCATGCACTTTTTAAATCCACTCTACCATTTTATACCCTCATCACACTTTCATTTTTCCTCCCATTTTGCACACGTGCACCTTTATGTTTCTTCACTTGCACACGAGCACTTTTTCATTTGCACCCCAACACTTTTACGTTCAAGGACATTTTCTTTGCACACTTCCACTCACACTATTGTTTTTATTGCTTTTTCACACAACCTCACATTTTTCATGGCATGCATTCATTCACTCATTTTTCACATCATTTAGGTTTAGGTGTGACCTCTCCAAAAGGATCGTTATTGGGCTTCACAATTAATGTGATTGGCACCATTCAACCTTTGAAGAGAAATTTCCCCCAATACCCCTAGGTCTAGGGTTTGCATTCATGTAGTGCACCCAAATGTAATAAATTCTTTGGTTAAAACAAGAAAATCTTTGATTAAATCAACGCAACTAGCCTTGGCTAGGTCGAAGGGGTGCCTTGGATTTTTATCCTTGCCTTCCCCTTCGTCAAATGTGACTCCCGAACCTTTTTCGTTGGTTTACGTGGACTAGGAGTCGTTTAAAAGGGGTTTCTTACTACATTTTCCTATTTTTTTCTAAAAGTTCATTTTTTTAGGTGACTTGGTACACCTTAACTCATTACCAAGTGGCGACTCCGTATTTAGTTTTAAAAAAAAAACCCTTTTTAAACTATACTTTTGGGTCAAATCGTCGCATTCTCAAACCCCCATTTAGACCCACTTTTCTTTTAAATCAAAATTCATTTTTCAATCACAAAAATACATTTTTTTAAACCATTTATTTATTTATCAAAAAATGGGGCGCGACAATTGGCGACTCCACTGGGGACATTCGAGAGTCCGAGCAAATTTGATTTAATCAACCTTTTTCTTCTTTTAATCTTTTCATATATCACATTTGGGTGTTTTAGGGTTGCATTTTTCCTTTTTAGGATTTTGCATTTCGCGCGTATTAATTACTCCCTCACTCACGAATGTATGATTGGTTGATTGGATGTATGTTTACTTGTTTATCTCGCGCTTGCATTGCATTTGGGAGGGGGTGTGTCACCTTTAGAGCCTCGCGTGGTTCTCACCCCTTCCCTCAAAATAGGGAACACTTCATACGTGCACGTTTACTTGCTTTTGTCCCATTTTATTTTATTTTCGTGGGTGCCATCCCACACCGCCTTGTAGGACTAGGACCGATTGCCTTGGGTAGGCGGATGGTGTGCTCTGCGCCCATAGCGCTACCTAGGGGATCACTCGAGCCACCGACCGAAGGCCCTGGGAGTGATGACCCTTCGCCTTTAGGTCTGAAGGCTTGGGAGCCGAAGCTTTATCGAGTCTAGGCATTAATGAACCAAACCTCATGCATCCATGTTAGCATTTGCTTAGGTAGAGTCAGCCTCACCCTTTTTTAAGCACAATTAGGCACGAGGGAAGGGGTTCCACCCCTTTTATTGGCTTTTATCGTATTTCTTTTCTTAATTGCTCCCAATGTGTTATGTGTACTATCAACTGCACTAACCATTTCATTGTTTCCTTGGTTTGCATTCATGTGCCTTAGCAATAAGAGGCCTCTGTAGCACTCTTTAGTGACCTACCCACTAGATAACTTACATGTTTAAATTTCGGTTATTGCACTTAATTTTCAATAAGTACATTTCACTTTAGACCTTTTCACCTCGATGCATTATCTATGTCCTTTAGGCCATATTTGTCACATATTTACATCGCTTTAATAAATGGCATCATGCATAAACCCTAGAAAGGGAATGCCACATAGGGAATCCCGTGTTTAGGAATAAGCCACCTTGTGTCTCGGATACTTAATCCAGTGAGACTTGCACGTTTACATTTTGTACCATCCAAAAGGGTAGTGCACAAGGTAAGGTAGGATCCGATCATTTTCATAGAGTGATCTTTGGAATATGAGCATCTAATAATCACTTTTTGGCCATTTTATCAAAAATTGGTAAAAATCCCTTGCGTGAAGGACATTAATTTGAAGAAATTCACAAATGATTCCTCCTATTGAGACGATAAATAAATTGAGGCCAAAATTTGATTTTTAGAAGCTCATAGACTAATGCATCTCAATCATTTTGAAATCACCAATGGCCGGACAATTCAACCAATCCATTTTACCCATTTTTCAATAAATCATCAATTCATTTGATCAATTTACCCTTTTTAGGGTCACCTGGTCGATTTTGAATAAATCGTCAATTCATTTGACCGATTTACCCTTTTTAGGGTCATTCGGCCGATTTTTGAATAAATCATTCATTTGGCCAATTTACCCATTTTTAGGGCAATCGAGCCAATTTTGAATAAATCAAGTTTCGTTCAATCTATTTGATCAATTTACCCTTTTTTAGGGTGATCTGATTAATTTTGGATAAATTAAATTTTATTCAATTCATTTGACCTGTTTCCCTTTTTAGGGTAATCCGGTCGATTTTTTTAATAAATTATCAATTTCATTTGACCAATTAGGATTTCAATGTCTAATTTCAAAATGGAAAACCTAGTCGATTTTGAGAAAAGTTGTCAAAACGAATTCCAATCTCTTCGGTAGGAAGTTCGTCAAAGTCAAACCCGTACGTTTTTGCAAGTTCTTGTATCAATCAAAAGTGATCAATCCCTTCGGACGAGGTCCTCATTTTGACAAACGTCTCTTCTCATTCCAATGGGTCAAAATTTTTTCAAATTATTTTTCACTCCATAAGCTGATTGGATCCATCAGGTATTGTATAGTGCCTGCTCTGGAGGATTGCATTTTCATGCTAGGCCTACCCTTGGCATAAAAGGGCTCCCCCATAGGACATGCATACCGATTTTTTTATTCTTGCTTACTGACTCCGGGTATTTTTCTTTTGTTTCCCCCCTCCCCTGCATTCATACAAAAATGTTTCAATAAGATGAAAATATTTCCCTTTATTGGATAACAATTTTTGATCCGATAAAGTTTGGAAAGTATTATTTGATTCTTGGGCAGATCCAACAATGGAAACCTGAAAGATCCATTTGAAAGCTCTAGGTTAAGAGCTTCTAAGAGAGTTCATAATTGTTTTCAAGGAAATTTCTGTATATTTGACTTGTTAATATATTTTTTTTTTTTTGTGTCAAAAGAAAAGGAGGCAAAAGGGATATACATGTGGAGCTCTTTAGAAGCTTTCTATTCTCATTTGTATCATAATTGAACGAAAAATTTTGTTTCAAACTTTTTCAGCAATAAAATTTTTGGACAATTATCGTTTTGTGTATATTCATGTACATTTCATTCTTTATTGAGCTCATTAAGAGATTTCATGGTGAATTTTAAGAAATAAGCTCAAATTGAGATTTTTCAACCTCTGGCCTGAAAACTCACAAATGTATACACCAGATTGGTGACCCGAGCTACACAACAAGAGTGCTCAAAAATTGAAAGAGGTCATTCAGAGGGCCCATGAGATACCTTTCTCCTTCACTTAATTCCAAAATAAAATCAGTCACATTGATTGATAAATTGCAAATTGGGGCAACTTCTGCTTGGAAATGTCCGCGGTGTCTAATCCAATTCAATCACATCTAAGTGAAAGCAAAAATGTGCATTATTCTTGTTTGTTTTGAAAATTTGGAATGATACTTCGAGCATTCTTTTCTCTACCTATACAGATTTTATCATTTGCTCTCCCATTTGAGCCTTTAAAAGAATAATTTCGTTTCAAATAAGTGCCTTAATGATCAATACCCTTCATTGGAAAATTTTCAAATATCAAAAGAAGAATGGATTGTCAATGAGCATTTCGTTACTCTGGTTGTCATGAAGTGTAAGAATGATACTTTGGCCATCGCTTCTACCATCCAAACACTATTTATCCCTTGCATCCTCATTTGAGCCAAAATTGGTGGTTCTTTTCGAGTGCACATATGATCGCACCCCACATTGGGGAAGGAGATTGGGAAATTTTCAAAAAAAAAAAAAAATAATAAAAAGGAAAAAGGAAAAAGCAAAAATGCTGGAATAAGGAGGGAACTGCCATTGGGGAAATTTGATCCCACTTGGGTTCCAATTTTGAAAAGAGGAAAAACAAAACAAAGAAAGAAGAAAAGAAAAGGACAAGTTCTGTCCAGGGGATCACTTATGCTTCATAGATATGAATGAGTAAGGGTCTTCCCCAATCAGTTAAGTCAGATACGTGCCAGAAATTTCGCATTAATGAAAGTTTCCTTTCAGAGTCAATGTAAGGAACGGAATACAAGTCAGGCCATCTTCTTTTCCAATCAAACATTCTATCCCTAGTTATCCCTTTTGAGCCTTCAGAATAAAATACTTCGTTTGGCAACCCCTGAGAGTCGCAAACCCCTCACTGGGGCAAGTTGAGTTGAAAAAGGAAAATTTCAAGAAGTGAAAAAGTGAAAAGCCACAAAATCGAAAGACAAAAGAAGAAAAGTGAACCTCGGTTCAAAAAAAAAAACTGGGGCAAATTTTGTGAAAGTTCAAAAAATGGCCGAAGGCCGAAAAATCAAAAAAGAAAGAAAATGAAAGAGAAAAAGCCTCAAGTGAAAATAAACTGGGGCAAATTCTGATTTAACCCTAAAGTAGGGTTGGCACAACAATGCGGTCTCAGATTACTTAAAACAACTTTTGAAATCCGCTTTCAAGCCTTAACTTTTCTAAGCACCCCACCTGACCCCATTACGAAAGCCGAAAGCCCTGACTTCTGTTCTTTGCAGTGGCCCTGTCAAGAAAATTTCTGATGCCGGAAAATTTTAGCTGTATACTGAATTGATTAGGTGTGAGGTTGACACTGCTCTTCATGTGAAACCCCGCGAGGGCATTTTTGAAAAAGGAAAAAGAGAACGAATGCAAAAGAAAGATGCAAAAAGATTTGATGCTGTTGGGTGATGATAAAAAGTCAAACAAAGTCCAAGAATTTGGAGTCCAGATGAGGGCAATGTTGAAAAATGTGATCTTCGGTGCAATGTCCTTTGAAAATTATTTCTTTAGCTATCGTTTTCAAGCCAAATTACAAGCTAATAAAGTCCATCGTTGACTTATTCCTTCGTGACAATCCAAAGTGAGGATTATGCTCATAAAAATTCATCGATCACTCATGATCATAAGGGTATAACCAGATTTCACATGTTTAGCTATCATTTCTACCCAAAAATTTTGCAAGCCCATGAAGCTTATACGTTGACTAAGTTTTCTTAAGAAATAAGGGTGACAAACTCTTTGCTTTCACTAAGATATGGTATTGAAGGGATTACATACCATCTGAGCACATGAATAAGACAAATCTTGACCTCCCATTTCCAAATCAGAAATAACGCCCATTACCCAAAGCTTCGATGCTAAGGTAAGGAAGAAATCTCTTGTAATTTGGCATTATTTTGAGGAATTCATCATGAAATTTTCTTTCTTACAGTGTTCGAATAAATGAAAAGTCGTCCAAACCAATTTTTGCAATCAAATGAGCCCATACTGGGGCAAAATTTTTATTTGCAAGATTTCACAAAATAAGCCCACACTGGGGCAAATTTTTATAGTCCATTTGAGGATTTCGTCAAAGACTCAAGCAAGACTTTCAAATCAATCATGCTGTCCTTTTCATGAAAATTCGAATGCATGTAAGCCCCCTGTGCAGGTATTCATAGTTGAAATTGACGAAGGAGCATCCGGTGATGTGGAAGGCCGATGCCGAAGAAAGAGAAGAAAGAAGGGAAAAGGGCCCTACACTGCGGCAAATTATTTTTGAAAAGATTCTCTCGAAAAATCAGAAAAATTCAAAAGTCAAAAATCAAAAATCAAGTTCAAATTTTTGTTTCTTGGAAAATCAAATGTAATTTCTTGTATCTTGACAAGATCAAATCCAATTTCTTGATCAATTGGATGGCAGGATTGGGTCTTATCCCACTGACCATTCACCAAATCCCGTTGGGCCTGGACTTGGTGCCGCCAACATCTCAAACATCCCGTTGGGCCTGGACTTCGTGCCGCCAACTTCCCAAACATCACGTTGGGCTTGGATTTCGTGCCGCCAACTTCACAAGATCACGTTGGGCCTGGACTTTGTGCCGCCAACATTCCAAAAATCACGTTGGGCCTGGACTTTGTGCCGCCAACATTCCAAAGATCAAGTTGGGCCTGGATGCCGCCAACATTTCAAAGATCAACTTGGGCCTGGATTTAATGCCGCTAACATCTCCAAAATCAAGTTGGGCCTAGACCTGGTGCCGCCAACATCTCAAAGATCTCGTTGGGTCTGGACTTCGTGCCGCCAACTTCCCATTGGGCAGGCTTGGGTTTAGTCCCACTGACCCAATTCTTCACACTGGGGCAAATTTTCGGATAATTTTTCGTCAAGTCTCTCTCAGTCAGGGGAAAAAAAAAAAAAAAAATCAAAAAGTCAAAAAAACTCTCAAAAAAAAAAAAAGTCAAAAAAAATCAAAAAATCAAAAAAGAAGAAAAATCCAAAAATCAAAAAATCAAAAAATCAAATCAAGTTCATCACGGCAGGCTCGGGTTTGATCCCACTGTCCAATTGTCGAGACATTTCATTTTCACAGCCACTGGAACGTGGATCAGTCCCATTAACACTTCATTTCGCTTCTTTCATTTGCATCACCAATAAACATGGGTCAACCCCACCAATACTCCATCTCACTTCAATTCATCCCATTTACATTTCTGTCTGGGTCTATCCCATTTAAATTTCTGTCCGGGTCTATCCCGTGGGTCTATCCCAATTTTACATTTCTGTCCGGGTCTATCCCGTGGGTCTATCCCAATTTTAAATTTCTGTCCGGGTCTATCCCGTGGGTCCATCCCAATTTTTAAAATTTCTGTTCGGGTCTATCCCAATTTTACATTTCTGTCCGGGTCTATCCCGTGGGTCTATCCCCGTTTTAAATTTCTGTTCGGGTCAATCCCGGTTTTAAATTTTCTGTTTGGATCAATCCCATTCTAAATTTTTGTCAAAGGGGTCAGTCCCCATTTCTAAAGCATCCATCGTTCGAGACGCTCGTAGCCGAATAACACAGGTAAGCATTTGGTGTCTACTTCTTTGTCTCAAGTTTTTCCAAAACTCAGACAAAGAGGGGCAAACTGTAGACACCAAATTTTGGTGTAATTTCATTTACTAATTATTTTTTTAGTCTGTGCTCGTTTTTTTTTTACTTTTTAGTTTTTAGTTTATTAGTTTTTTGTGTTATTAATATTTTTAAGTTTTTAGCATAGAATCTCTTGAAAATGAAAAAAAAAAGGGGAAAAAGAAGAGAAAAAGTGAAAAATGATGAAAAATGAAAAATGAAAGAAAAAGAATGAAAATGGCAAAAATAGGTGGAAGTGTGCATGTTGAACAAGTGTACAAAATAATCATGGGACAAGTGGTTAAGGAATTTGAGGGACAAATGTCCCTTTTGTTTAATTGACAACACAACATTTAGGAGGACACTTGTTTAGCTTAGAAGGGAGGTTTGAGAATTGGAAAGGAAAAAAAAGAAAAGAGGCGGCGGAAAAAAAAATGAAAAAAAGAAGAAAAAGAGACAGAGAAGCAGCCGCAAGAGTAGAGGGGATGAGCAGAAAAACAAAAACAAACAGCGGGGGGGAGAAATTGGAGAAAAAGGGCGGCGGAATTTTTGGGCAAGAGTTTGAGGAAAACAGGGGAGGCTGACGGTTTGGGAAAAACAGAAAAAAATGAGAGTAAAGGAACGAGAGAGGCATCGACGAAGAACAGAGAGCAAGAAAATTGAGAAACAGGGGAGAGGAGCTATCGGGCATTGAGACAAAACGGAAAAGGGGCGGAAAAGAAAACAGAGGGCAAGGGAGATGGAGGTTTCAACTTCACTCATCAAAGGAGAGGAAAAATTTCCAGTCATGGCTGCAAAAATAATTTCCACTATCTCAACCGACCACTACCAGCCTCGCATCCGCCGCTGGTGCTGTCTGTCGCCGCCGCCACCACGCGCAATCTCTATAGCGGTCACCAGGCAGTTGTAAGTGGCCAACCGCCTGCACAAGGAGCCGCCACCGCTTCATCAAAATCCATCGCCACCACCTCGTCGGATTCCACCATGGTTGTCTGTAAGTTATCATTTCCTGTCCATTTTAGTGTTTCTCCAAGCACAGACCATGAAAATTTTCAAATCATTTCTGCCGCGAGCTGTCAATCCAATTTTCATGCTGATTGTTCATGAATTTTAGAATATATGCTTTATAATTGGTTTGAATTACTTGGGATTTCTGATAATTTTGGGTGCTGAGTTATGTCATTTGAACGGAGAATTTCGGGAATTTCTCATGCCTACTTGCTGTTTGTTAAAATGCCTAACTTAAAATTTTGTTTGAAGGACGATTGATTACTGTTTGCATATGTTCGGCCAGTCCATGCTTGTCAACATAGTTGATTCGGATAGTTTGTTTGGCATCCGTTTATTTGGCATTTGTTTCTGTTTTGCTTGATGTTTTTGATGTGAATTCGAATTATGTCATGAGATTATATGAAAAGGGAGTTTGTGTGAGTTTTGAGAATGGCTGGTGCTGAATTTGAACTAAATCATTGGTAACCATGCTGACATGTTTATTGTCGGGTTTGCGGAAGTTGCAGAAGTCTGCGAAGAAGATGAATGGAATTCTTCTGAAATTTATATTCCAACCCCTCAATTTCTGTCTAACTTCACTGTGACCCAAAATCTGGGCAAATTAAACTGATTTCACCCTTTTTAAGCTTTGTCCTCTGTTTGCATATTTTACGTTACTTTTTGGACAGATTAATTCTGGAATTTAGACAATAATTGTGGCTTAAATATGTTTGTTGATTTGCTTATGTTATTGGGTTTAGTATTTTGGGTTTAGGTTTTGGGTAATTGTATTTGTTTGGGTTTGACAAGTGGATTAATGGCTTATTTTTCTGGGTTGTTGGCATGGGCTGGGGGATAAAGCCCACATATTTTTTAGTTGGATCTTGCTTGGACTTTAAGATAGGCTAGCCCGTTTGTTTTGCTTGGACTTCGATTGGGCTAAGAGGAGTTTTGGCCCAAGAAATTAATAAAATGGCCCCATGGCCTAGTCCATTAAGAAACCAGAGAACGCATTTGCAGATCAGTCCCTGTACTTTTCTTTAATTTCACTATGGCCCTGGATATTTTCAACTACTTTCAATTCGGTCCTTACTTTAATTGCAAATAAGTCCTTGAACTTTGTTTTGCTTTAATTTTGGCCCCAAAATTTTGTCAATCCTTGCAATCAAGCCCTTTCTTCTCTTGACTTCTTAAATGTGGGTTGTTGACATGATTTAATTGATTCAAATTCATGTTTATTTTTATCCTTTGTGATTATTTGTCAAATAAATTGGTGCCTTGACCCTTTTTATTGTTTTGAAGCTAATATCTCATTTACTCGATTTCCATTGCAAGGGAGGTAACTTCTATATTCTTGCGTTATTTTTCCTACGTGCTCCAACGTGCTAAGTGAAATATATGTCTACTTTGCTTTTCTAGCCTTTCTTTAATTTCTTTTATTTATGTCATTTACTTTTGCTTTTTTTATTTAAGTTATTCTTTATGGGGTATGTGTACACCTCTTGGCTTGTAATAGATAGGGTTTGGAGGAGCATTCAATGAAGACTATCGAAGTCATGTGCCTAGCTAGCAAATGTAGTAGTTAGGGCTTTAATTGTCTTATGTGTCTTGCATGCTTAATTACTACGTGTTAATTTGCTTTGTTAGGGCCCTGCATCTAGTCGAGCATGCTAAATGTTATGTGCTATGTGTTTATAAGTGTTTGGCATGTCTACTCGCTTTCCATAGCCTGAATGAATGTGATGGATGAATGTACGTTTCCACTAGTCCAACGCTAGTCGGAATTCATAGAATGGGCTAGTCCAATGCTAGACCCTTAGGGATTTCCCCTCGTTAGTACATGTTTGCATGTTCATTACATGTCATGCATTCTTTTAGTTTCATCATTTTGCATGCCCCTCGAACCCCTTTTCCCTCCATTTTAGGATTTTTGCATTTCATGCTAGTTATAGGGTTCATTTGCTTGAGAGTCCCCTTAAATATGGGATATAGACGAGTGTGGCTTTTTCTAAGCCTTAGCACGCTTGTATTCTCTCTATAAAAGGGCAAATTGAGTCACGATTTAGGTCTCCCCGTACCCAATATGCATGAATTCCCTAGGCTCATGCACTTTTTAAATCCACTCTACCATTTTATACCCTCATCACACTTTCATTTTTCCTCCCATTTTGCACACGTGCACCTTTATGTTTCTTCACTTGCACACGAGCACTTTTTCATTTGCACCCCAACACTTTTACGTTCAAGGACATTTTCTTTGCACACTTCCACTCACACTATTGTTTTTATTGCTTTTTCACACAACCTCACATTTTTCATGGCATGCATTCATTCACTCATTTTTCACATCATTTAGGTTTAGGTGTGACCTCTCCAAAAGGATCGTTATTGGGCTTCACAATTAATGTGATTGGCACCATTCAACCTTTGAAGAGAAATTTCCCCCAATACCCCTAGGTCTAGGGTTTGCATTCATGTAGTGCACCCAAATGTAATAAATTCTTTGGTTAAAACAAGAAAATCTTTGATTAAATCAACGCAACTAGCCTTGGCTAGGTCGAAGGGGTGCCTTGGATTTTTATCCTTGCCTTCCCCTTCGTCAAATGTGACTCCCGAACCTTTTTCGTTGGTTTACGTGGACTAGGAGTCGTTTAAAAGGGGTTTCTTACTACATTTTCCTATTTTTTTCTAAAAGTTCATTTTTTTAGGTGACTTGGTACACCTTAACTCATTACCAAGTGGCGACTCCGTATTTAGTTTTAAAAAAAAAACCCTTTTTAAACTATACTTTTGGGTCAAATCGTCGCATTCTCAAACCCCCATTTAGACCCACTTTTCTTTTAAATCAAAATTCATTTTTCAATCACAAAAATACATTTTTTTAAACCATTTATTTATTTATCAAAAAATGGGGCGCGACAGCCACACCATATGAATCATATTAAAACAGAAAAATCATGAGTAAATAGAAAAAGTCATCAATCTCAACCAAAATCATGAAATCTTCCACTAAAACATCTCTTTAGCCACCACAAGTCACTAATTTAACATCATCAAGAACAAAGAAAGGATTGCTAGACATGATACCTTGAAATATCAAGAAAGGTGATAGTTTAGTCCTTTGCCTTCTCTAATCACTCCACCACTACCTTCAATCTTCCTAAGCAAGTGACTTTTATGGAGGAATTTGGAATTTTAACGGTTGAATCCCAAGATTGAGCAAGAAATGAAGGCAAAAATTAGAAGCTTTTCTTTCTTTTGCTCTCCAAGAAATTCGGCCAAGAGAGGAGAAAATAAGAGGATGTTTTGGCCAATTTGTGGTATTTATTTGGTAAAGGTAAAGGTAAAGTTAAATGGTCAAAGTCAAGAGTTAATTGGATGGTGACACTTGTCACCTTTAGGTTTAAAACTTATCTTTTTGTCTCTCCACTCTCATCCACATAACAACCTCTAATTATCTCTTAGCACCTGGTAAAATAAATTCGGTATCCAAAACTTAACCTAACTGGCCGAATTTTACCGAACTTTCCGCACTAGTGGGTCCCACGTCCGATATATGTTCTTAATTTCTCAAACACTAACTGATACTAGCAAAATCATCTAAAAACTATATTTACTCAATCAAATTATCTGGGGAATTTTCTAATAAAGAAAATGTCGAAAAGGCGGGCGAACAATACAATAAACCCTAGAAACTTAGAAAATTTTCGGGTTCTCGCACTCATTCTTTTGGAGCGTCACACCGGCCCTCACAGGAGCTTGACCCTATTGCTTCACCAATCGAGCAAGGATATTAGTCATCTGTTGAATCGCAGTTGCCACCTGATCCCCCCCTTCCACTCGGGGTCCAGGTTGCGGTTCAACTGTTTCACCTCTTTCCTCTCTCGGTTCGTGCACCGGTTCTTGTGCCTGTCTACCCCCACGGCCACGGCTAGAACCGCGTTCTCGGGTAGTTCCACGTCCTTGACTCCGCCTACCCTCCATACCTCTTTTGAACAATAGCCTATATAAGTATAAGCAAAATAAATTAACTATAAAGTTCGATAAAAGCATTGTCAAATCATAAAACACATTAAAAAATACTTTCTTTATATACATAGCGTAGTAATTCATATATCCTATGAGACATTAACCCTAGATATTGCTCAAGAACTACACTTAATCAAAACTATCGTAAACGTGAATCATAAGGGTCCCACATCTCACTAATATCTTCAATATCTCAAGTCCAGATTATTCGTATATCCCGTGCCTTGGCTTTCACCATCCAAACTTATCCTAATAGTACTCGAGATATCGATTTATTATAAAGGTATCACTCTTTGGTATTGGGGTACAAGAATCCAAAAATGTGATAATTCACCGCTCGAACTGGCCAGGTTCAAGAGGAAATCAACTACTTTTGAGATTCCTACCCAACATACATATCTAATGCCCCCAACAATAGACATTTGTTCCACACTTAATAAGCCAATCCTCATAGTCCGAGAACCCTTTCTCGGCATGAGCTCGATAAGAGCTCTGATACCATCTGTGGCGGCCCCATCTTCCCCTGGGGCGTACTCTAGGATTTCGCGGACCGCCTATCCAACTCTCGCCAGGACTCACTCACTCATATCAAATAAAATAGGATGCAACCTCAATAATAAACGAAATAACAATTTCCAGATTTGGCACATACAACTACATTCATTTCTATCTCAACCACCCATACAATCCCAAATACATCAAAAGATTTAAGTTCTCAATACATTCAACCCTAATCGAGCGACTAGTACGAGTACAATTACAAAATTCAAAAACAACTAGACTACGCTAGTCTGTACCAGTCTCACGCCTCGCTCGTACCTCCTGTAAGGAAAACAAATGGCGTGGAATGAACTAAAAGCCCAGTGAGTGCTTCCAAATACCTGATTGAACTGGACACTTGTTTTCAATATTTGACCAATGTGATTTAATGATATGTAATTTGTTTGATCGGGCAAGAGTGTACTTTATCGCACTTGTCCTAATATGATATATACTTGCTTATTATTGCAATTGACTTGATATACTTCTACTTGACTTGTAAGTGCTGAGTGGCAGTGTGTACCACATTCAATGTGAGTAGGAGGTGCCTCTCATTCCCTTCTCCGTACTTTTATTTTGATTCAGTCGATTGGAGATGATATCTCATCGACTTCTTGGGGACCCAAACCCCACTGGCTAGTTAATCGAGTCGAGCCGGCAAAGGCTTGGTCGATTAGATAACGAACCATAAGTATCTAGTGTTGTCGAGTGGAGTGTTATTTTCTCGACTAATCGGTATACTCGAGTATTACCACCAGTGTTTATCTTGGAGTTCGGGCCCGGTAAGGGGTTTGGATGGTGGACGGAAAGTAGTTTAAGTGGTGCTCTACTGGATTGGTTACTTACTTGAAAGTTGACGGAGTGTCAACTATTACGTGATCAAGCTCTGGTGATGCAATGGAATTTGGCTCCTGAAAGCCATCCGTATCCTTATACTTTGGAATGATTAGTACTTATCGTGTTATTGTTTCGTTTTAAAAGAAAAGAATTTTACACTCGTTCATTTTGAGATTTGCTACTTGAAGTGTTAATGCTACTTTTATACACTTGTTATACTCGCTATTTTGCTACGTGATACTTGCACTTTTAAATAATGGTCAACTTGCTATTTGGAACTTCACTGGGCTTTTAGCTCATTCCACGCCATTTGTTTTCCTTACAGGGGGTACGAGCGAGGCGTGAGACTGGTACAGACTAGCGTAGTCTAGTTGTTTTTGAATTTTGTAATTGTACTCGCACTAGTCACTCGATTAGGGTTGAATGTATTGAGAACTTAAATCTTTTGATGTATTTGGGATTGTATGGGTGGTTAAGATAGAAATGAATGTAGTTGTATGTGCCAATTCTGGGAACTGTTATTTCATTTATTATTGAGGTTGCATCCTATTTTATTTGATGTGAGTGAGTGAATCCTAGCAAGAGTTGGACAGGCGGTCCGCTAAACCCTAGGGTACGCCCCAGGGGGAGGTGGGGCCGTCACAGAATCTTCTTAGGTAGAATTAACTTAAATTAGATTAGTGTTAGCTATTGTCAAGGTACCTTCCACAAATTTGCTTGAGCAGCTCCCATATTCGTGATTTTTCCAAATAAGAGAAAAAAGAGATATGATTTTTCCTTTATTTTCTTGGACGAATTTTGGGTATTTTTCTCTCAAGATTTTTCTCAAAAATCTCACAAGACAATTTGTGCATCGATTGATCTTACTAGCAAAAGGTTAGTGAGAATTTATAGACAAATAAATTGTCCATATCTTTATGGAAACTTGAAACCAGTTTTCGATAGAATTCAACTTCCTTATTCTAATATAGCTTTCGTATTTGGAAGACTTAAACTTATTTGCACAATAAGTCCCTCAAGTTTTTTTTGCCTCACAAATTAAACTATAAATTATAAAAACTTATTTATCAAGTCCCTACTTGAAATTCATTTAATCCAGTTTAAAAAGTTCTTAATGTGTGTGACCCATTATGTTATCATATACATTCGTAACAAGTTTGAGTTATAATTCTTAATAAAGAAGAACTAGATAAATTAAAACTCCTTTTAATTTATCGTTGATTCTACTAATCAATCAACTCATACTTGTAGATCAAGATTGGCATCTAGCAATGCATCATAACCACCCAAGTAATGAGAAAAGTCAAGCAGTTGACTTCACCTTTTAGCGAATGCTTACCGCATGATTAATATCCTTTTATTACATTTATCTCAAATTAATTTTGGAATAAGTTGTGCCTATTCCAAAATGTGATTATTGTTTATTTCTTGTACCAAAATATAACTCCAATGAAGTACTTAGGAACACTTTCTAAAACTCTTTCACTTCACGCTAAAAATTCCGAATTATACTTCAACAAGTGGCCAAACGTGAGATAACTCCTCTTTCATAAGAGGTGGTAAATCTTTTAGGCTATTCACCATCTTTGTATACACCTATTTGCTAATGATGTGAGTATTCCCTATTATGGGAGCAATCAAATGACAAAGTATAACTCTCCGTATTCAAGATAACATGATAACCTAAAGTTTAAAGATCATTTACACAAGCGTCACTTAGATTAATCTTTTGGTACTTAAATGATATCTCTAAACAGATCAATCTTAAAGAATGCCATTTATTATAACATAAATAATTCAAGTACATATTAAATTCTAGAAGTTGATTGATTTTAGGGTATATACACTTTCAGAATCATCTTATTTGGAGCTCTGAAAATTGAGAAATGATAGAAGAACCCCTGACTAGTCAATAGAATTTCCAGATTATAGTCATAGAAATGAACCTCTATATTTCAGCATTTCGACCTTCAAAACTTGTGAATTGGACTTCAATGTTTCATAAGAAATACAGCCCTAATTCTTAGCTTCAAATAGTTCAAGAATTATCTCAATCCAATATATGTTGTTCAAGTTATAGCCAAAATTTCAAAATATATCAGGACAGCCAAACATTTTGAATATCATGTTCACTTTAAATCACTTCAAATTATCAAGAATCATTCAAATAACTTCTCGTTTTACTTCATTTGAATATCTAGTCATTAAACCCCATAAAAATGTGAAGTTTTCTCCTCTTTAATCCATAAAAACATAATTTTTCTCACTTAATTACGAAATGCAACATTCACTAGAAACCTAGTTATTTAACTATTCAAATGACTAAAACACACAAAAAATCAAGTAATAAAACATGCTAAAAATATGCAAAATAAACACTTATCAATAGCACTTGATAAACCCACAATTCATCCCTAATCACACTACAAAAAATAGTATAACACAGCAAGAAGAGTGGTTGGGTTTTGGTCGGGTTGGATTTTGGAGTCCTAGTATTAACAGGAGGTTGGGCTGCATTTGCCATTTTTGTGAAGGTTTGGAAGATAGAGATATAGAGGTTGTCGACAACTGTAATTTTGTATCGTAATGGATTAGACGATTAGGACTTGGCGATCGTCACTCTATTTGCCAAACACGAGTGGTTGGTTGACCACTCTAGCTCTTCCCTATTTTTCAGATTAGTTGAGCTTGTAATCATTTTAATTTGGCAATTTCTTTTTTCTTTGTTGCCAACCTACCATCAAAGCTGGAAATTGTGTATTGTGGCAGTTGAATTTAGAGAAAATCATTCAAAATGTTCCTCATATTTCATCAAATAAATTTTTGGTCATTTACTTTTAAAATATTAACTTTACATCCTTTATAAATTCAAGTTAGTAAAATTTGATTCCAACCTAAGTTTTCGATCAGTTTTTAACTTGAAATCATCACAGAATTCATATCTAGTCATTTTTATGTACAAAAAGTCAGATCCCACATTTTTATGGTAAAAACGAACATGAATTGAATTAGATTCCACTTTTTTAGAGAAAATGTGAATATGGTTTGGATCATATTTTCATTTTTTAGGAGCTAAAATGAACATAGATTGGGTCATTTGTTTAACTACAAATGAGATTTAATTTTTTTGTTCCTAAAAAAAGACCATGTGTGGTGGGTCACGTATAGTTAAAATGGTCAAAAACTTAGATTGAAACAAAATGTTGCCGATTTAATTTTGTAAGGAAATCATTTTAAAAGAGAAGGACGAAAACACTACAAGAAATTTGGCCATTAGTGACAACATTTCTCAGTGATGAAAAAAAATCGTCACAGAATGGTGTCCTTTAACCACAATACAGCAAGTTGTCACAATTGAGTCAAGGGAGCCAACACATCAGTGACGACCTTGCATTGTTGTCACAATTCGATTCCCGCCAAGAGTCATGGAGAGAGCGGGAACTGCAATAGTGACGACTTTCTAAAAGTTGTCAGTATTAATAGCACTTTCTTTGACAACTTTGCAATTGTTGTCACTGATAACATTGTATAGCCTTTAGTGACAACCTAGTCTTGTCACTGTTTGATTTAAAATATTTATTACTTTTTAAAACTATTACTCCTAATTTTTTGTAATTATTATGTGTTCTCTAATGATTTTGATTGTTATATACTTATGAGCCTCCTTATTAGTTTAATTTTCTTGTATATGTAATAACTTCATTAGAATAAAAATAATTAAAAAATAAAAAATTCATTAGTGTAAATAAACTTGTGACTACTTAACTTAGAATGATTATTAGTTAATATGATATGAATATAACTAAGAGTTTTCAAATGGAACTAGTTATTGAAGTGGATAAATCCTAAACTCCATAGTTAATTAACTAGTACACATTATGTATTAGTTTAATTGTGCATTTTTTTTCTTATTTGAAGATAATGGATTAATAGTGAAGTTTTGTATTGGATGTTAATTGAATGGCCGCTATTTAAAATGTGCTTTGTTAATTGAATATGCTCTATTTAAAATCTACTAAAAATTAATGGCAACCTAGGTTTGTTTTGCAAATTAGTAGTACAATAACTTCAAACAAAATCAACCGATAACATACATGGCTTATCAGTATAAAATAACTAAAGAGTTCATTTACAATAACTGACTTTAAAAAACACTATATACAAACCAATAGACACAAATATATGGGAACTCCTAAAAATTAGGGGTGAACCATCTTTTAGTTTATGCGGGTCATATAAGTCATATGTTATTTAAAGTAGAATTTTCCATAACTAAAGACCTATGGTACTACTAGACTAAATTAAAAGAATGAAAGAGATTTAAGATATAATAATTTAGTATTGCAATTTTGAGGAAGTGATATAAAGTTTTAACACCTGTATGAATTATTTGAAGTTATTCAACAAAAAAATATTTGAAGTTATTACCAAAAAAATTGAACTATTTGATGTTGAACAAAAGTACATTTACCACTTGTATTAATTTAACAAAGACTTGACTCCCATTATGAAATTTTTTGACAAAAATGTTAAAAGGTAGCAATTAATAATGTATTAGTAAAATTATACTTCAACTAAAAAAACTTGATTGAAATTTTGAGGAACTCAGTGAACCGATATTTCACTGAAACTAAATAAACAAAGTATGTGAAAAATATATGGTGCGGGTCAAATGTGAAAAACAAACATTTTGTAACCCAATAGAAAAGCTCTCTGCTTTACTCTCCGTTGGTCTCCCCTCTCTCACTTTACACCCTCAACAGAAACTATTAACAAAAAACAATTCTCCTTTCTCCTCTCCATAGATCGATCATGTCTTTGTGATGTTGAACAGAAGAAGTACTCCACCAACTCTTTGCAAGAAAAGGTATCTCATGTCTCTCCTTCTTCTCCCCGATTTTTCCCCAATTTTTTTTGCCCTAATTATTTTTTTGCCAAAAATTTGTGCCCAATTTTTTTTGGATAATTTTGAGTTACGGGTGAAATCATCTCCACTAGAATTATTTTAGTTGTGAATACCATTACTTCATTCTTTTTTATTGTACAAGATAAAGGTTTCAGTGGGGTTGGTGGTGGATACGGGTTTGAGGTTGAGTTTGGGGACGAAGGTGATTATGATGTAGAGGGGTTTGTTTCTTGGAATGGGATGGAAAACGGGGACAAGAAGATGGGAATAAAATGAAGGGGGGAATTACAAGGGTGTGCATAGGATAAAACAGGGAGCCCCCGACAAAGATTTTAACAGTACGGACCAGACATCTCATTACTGGCACCCTCTTAATACCCTCTCACTCAAACCCATAAAGAATACCCATTTCCTGGTCACACTCCCTCTAGATTTAAGGGTTCCTTTGTTCTCTAGCTTCATCAGATTTGGGTCTAGGGAAACTTTCGGAATGTAAATATTCCTTAAATTATGGCAAGAGAATAATTTTATTGTAGTATAATCACTTTTGTATTCTTCCTGTCCAGCTTGGCGTTTGTTTGTTGAATGGGTTGGTACTTGTTAGCAGTTAGCAGCACTTGGGTTTTTGAAGAATTATATGATCCTTAAGATCGGTAGAAAATTCATTAATGTAAACCTCTCAAGTTAATGTTTACGTCTTTATGCGACGACAGGATAGTGATAGACTATGGGAATGAAACCTATACTCATGTCTGTCATTTGCTTTTAGTGTCTGCTTTGTGTTTACTGGGATGAAAATGAATGGATTTACAAACAGTTTTTCTTTTTCATTTTTGTCTCTTAAAGTACTCTCCTGAAGCAGCCTTCATTTATTTAAAACACCCTTTTTAAGTTTTAACACAAAATTACTACTCTTCCAATTTCTAATTATAAACAATATTATATGAGTTCATTTCTTCTTCATGCGGTTTTAAACAAAAAAAAAAATGAAACAAGAGCTGGCCAATCGCATCTTGGCAAATTTAGTGATTCGTTAAGTTAGGTAAATATCCAAAAAACGCTTTACCATGACCAGTTGAAAGTGAAACTTTGTGAACTGTTGGATTCTTGTACGCTTTACATCCTAATTAGCTATAGTGGTAGGAGTGGAAAAGATTTAAGAGGTGATTATGATGTAGATATGTCTATGAGTGGTTGCAAGTGAGAAAAATAGTGGGTTAAGTGGTGTTGGGTGGAGAGGGAATTGGGAAATCACAAGGTTTAGAGGAATTTTTTCTGATTTAAAAAATTCCCCTCTTTTCTTTTTTTGTGTTGAAATTTGGTAAATTGTCATGGAAATTTCAAGAGAAAATCTCATCTCCATTTTCTACACCATCACCGACGTTATGTCCATTCAGTACTCCATCCAATAGAGATCAAGTTTTGGTACAAGAATGAAATAATTTATTATTTTTTATGTTTTTTAATAGTTCTTCAGTTTTGGAAGTGAAGTTCTGATTTCTTTAAATTGCAAGAGAAAAGTTATATTGCCTTTTTTAAAGTTAGGTAAGTTACATTTGAACTCCCAATGTGCAACTAATGAAGTCAATAAAAGGTTCATGGCTGACTGTAATGCTAATTCTAGAGGCTTGCTTATGAACAACTTTTGGTTGCTGAAGTGGAGCATAATTCAAATATAATGCAAAAGCCGCATAGGAAATTTGTATATATTGCACATCTTTTGCATTGGGAGTCGTAATTTTCTCAAGTTTTGTGGTTAGTTAAGGAGTATGGACTTTGTGATACTACTTTTAATTGCCTTGTATAGCTAACTATGTTACAAGCAGGTGTTTTTAGTTTTTGTGAGGAAATCATGATATTCAGATTATGGTATAAGCTGGAGACAGCATTTTCCTTGCCAAAGGTATACATCAAGCTTGATTTTCATTGTTCAAATTCTAGAGTTTATCTTGAATAAGTAGTTCTTTCCTACCATTTTTTTTTCATATTTGGTGATGGACTACCTGAATGAATATGTAAGTTTTGACGATTATGTAGTGTTCTTGGAATGTGTAGTTGTAACGTTATTAGGTACAAGTATAGATTAGTATCAAAATTGAAAGAAGGAAACATATGTTTAATATGCAAACATTTTCTTATGAGAACTACAGCTACCATTTTATTCATTGTCTTTGAGCTTATAATGCACAGTATCATTTCATAGCGACTTCATTGGTTTGTTATTGTCTTGCAGCTTATTATGCTGATGCTATTGGTCCTTGCTATGGAATTTCCAAATATTGTGATGTTTTTTGGGTAAGTATATACTCCTTTCTATCTATGTTAGACTTGTTTCAAATGGTTGGGTCTTGTCAACAAAGTTTCTGTAAAAGTGACAATTGTCACTTTGTTCTAGGAGACATTTGCATATAAACAAGCTACAAGTGGTCTCTAAGCTAACTAGTAGAAAAGAAATTTCTTAATCTAGTATTTCATGACATCTTATGCAAATTTTTCTTGATAACTACTTACTTTTATGCTATTTAAGCTACTAGCATGTGATATTTGCTATTAGAACTTCTGAAAATTGAAAGTAGGTTGGTTAGTGAATGTACTGGTTTGCCTCATAGTCAGAAGCTTCGATTTATAGTGGAGCATCTTTTCCATTTTTTACAAAGTTTCACTAAAATATTAGATGCATCATTTTATTATTAAAATCATTAAAATATTACCAATGGGCGCTAAGAATCTCTAGTTATGTCGAATTTTATTTGTCATCAAAATTTGGTCTAGCGATAAACAATATGCATTTTCAATACCTGAAAAGTTGAAGTTGCTATGCATAATCTATAGAATGAACCATACAAATGGAGCCTATGAAGCCATAAAAGGAACACTGTTTGGTTCTTAATATGGTAGCATAAGCATATTAATTGTTTTGTGAGTTCTTAATAACGTAGTAAAAGTAAAAGAAGTGTTTCTTGAGCTCTAATGTTCTAAGTGTTTATCTCTTACTTTACCCTTATTTAGTCATTGTCTAGATTATACTTAAAAGGAATGATTTAGCTTATTTTCTTGCAAATTCTTTAGTTATCTTTATTGTTTCAAGTTTTTCTTATGACCTACTAATAATTGCAGTACTTCACTGCAGATATGTTGCTCATTTTAGCTTTTTGGAAGATCAGCAGCAGGAGTTGCCAATTCACTCAAGGACGATAAAGAAAATCTTATACTTAGGAAATGTCATGACAACACATATTTTTTTTGGGACTTGGATTTGTTTTGTAAAGCTACCTCGACTTATATGTGAAATTTAGGCCAAATACCACTTATCAAACCATTTGTAGGGTGTTGTTGAACTTCATTATGATATTTGAATGCTTGATATGATATTTTGGCATTTCGTAATGCAATGGATGCGTTCATTTGCTAATTGTCAAGCATTGTCATTTTTTTTCATTTATAGATATAATTGTAGTAGGAAAATCTGACAAATTTCATGGTGATAAAGTGTTATCACTGAATCAGAATTTTCCATTAATAACAACCTGTTGTCATAGAATTAAAAAGTGTTTAGTGACAACAAAAGTTGTCAGTAATTAGTCTATACCAATGACAATTACGGACCACTTTTAGTGACAACATTGCTTTGTATATCATTGACAAGATACTATGTCATCACTAAAATTACAACAATTACTGACGACACATGTTGTCACAAAACAGTCCCATTCACTGACGACTTTTATTGTCGTCACTATGTACTTTTATCGACGGGCCTTCAGTGACGACCCTGTGACAATTAGAAAGTTGTCAATAAAAGTCATCAGTGACGACTTTTTATTTTTTTGTGACAAAAATAGCCTGTCACTGAAGACCAATTTTCTTGTAGTGTCAAAACCACAATTCCCTTGCTAGTTTCTGGTTTGAAAGGAATTTTCTTTTGCAAAGGAATCCATGTCCATTACGCACCCACTACACCATGCTACACCCAAAGTAAGAGAAAAGACCAATGCAGCCCAGGAATAGCAAACAAATCCTAAAAGTTAAGCAAACCAAAACAAACTTCAGCAACCCAAGCGAAGAAAGAAATCTGTTCGCACAGCTGCAGTATGATCGAGGGGACTCTTGGCTCCTTTGAGCTCCAATGTCATGACCTAGAAAGGACTCAATACAGGTCCTAAACTCACTCCAGCACAAGAACTTGGGACAAAGGGGAGAGGGAAGATTCAATAAGGCTCCTGAAACATGAAATGCAACAAGGCAATGATACGGATTCGCCCACACCCCAACCGACGTGCGGCAATAGCGTGAGGAGGTATAGACATCTACTGCCCCCTAACTCAGAACTGTCGCACCCCATTTTTTGAAAAGAAAACTAAAAGACGAGTTTAGAAAAATGGCTTTTGATTCAATTTTTTGATTGAAAAGTGAATTTTTGATTTAAAAGAGAATGAAAAACATGGGTCTAAATGGGACTTGAAAATGCGACGATTTTGACCCAAAATATAGTTTAAAAAGGGTTTTTGAATAAAAATCGGAGTTGCCACTTGGTATAGAATTAAGGTGTACCAAGTCACCGAAAAATGAATTTTTAAAGAAAGAAGTAGAAAAACCCTTTTTAAATGACTCCAAATCTACGAAAATCAGAGAAAAAGATTCGGAAGTCACATTTGAAGAAAGGGAAGGCAAGGATAAGAATCCAAGGCACCCTTTCAACCTAGCCAAGGCTAGTTGCGTGATTTAGTCAACGATTTTCTTATTTTAACCTAAAGATTTATCACATTTGGATGTACTATATGAATGCAAACCCTAGACCTAAGAGGATATCGGGGGGCTCGAAATTTCTCTTCAAAGCTCACTTGGTACCAATCACATTAATTGTGACGCCCAATAAAGACTCTTTGAAGAGGTCACGAATAATACAAAAATATGAGACTCTAAGAAAAAAAAAAGGAAAATAAAATAATTATACAAATATACGTGACCTAAAGGAATGCATCATGTCGGGTGCGGGAGACTAATGTTCGTGACTCAATTTTTCCTTTAATAGAGGGAATACGAGCGTGCTAAGGCTAGAAAGCCAAACTCGTCCATATCCCATATTCGAGGGGTTTTTCCTAGTCTAATCAAGCAAATGTACTAACCTAGGTCTAATTCTTAGATGAAATGCAAGTCCAATGTCATGTTTCATACAAAGGGGTAAGTAATATATACACATAAGGAAAATACGGGGGAAGGGATATACGTATAAGGAGGGACGTCATGCAAAAAATGATAAAAGACCCTAAAAGGTGAAAATATGCATGAGATGAAGTGATTTTATCACACAATCATGATCTAACGTGCGGATGGTTCCTAAGGGTCTAGCGTTGGACTAGCCCTTAACTAACGTTCTCTCACAAGCATTGGACTTGTAAGAGCTCGAAGGGAAGACCATGACTAGCATTGGACTAGCCACGGTAGCGTACATTCCATCGACATAATCAGATATAATACTAAAAAGCAAATAGACATGCAAAACAAATAGTTTCACATAGCACGTAGCACATAAGCATGCTTATCTAGATGCAGGAGCCTAAGGAAAGCAATTAAACACATAAGCATATAGGCACGCACAAGCACATAGCACACAAGCCCTATCTATTACAAAAAGGAGGGAGTCTACTACAATCTAAGAGGGGGAAACGGAATAAAATGATATAATAACCTAACTATTACAATTGTGGCATTTAATTGCCTTCCCAAATAAATACAGATTAAATTAAAATAAATATACAAAATTAAAACAAATAAAGTAACTAAATGAATAAATAAAATGAGAATATTCAAAAAGCATGCAACTTCACACATAAGTTCACATAGGAGCACATAGGGTTAATAAAATCAAAATAAGGGATAGAGTGTACCTCCCTTGAGTTGGTACCATAATGGAACGAAATTACTTATTTACCCTCCAAAAAAACAAAGAAAGGGTCAAGGCATCACTTTGGTTAACAAATAATCGCATAAAATGGAAACGAACATAAAATTGAATCATTCAAAGCATTCAAATAAACCAAACAATCCATGTTCATCAAATTGACACAAACAAGGACCCAATTGAAAGAATTAAAGAAATTTGAGGGATCGATTCGATTAATTTTTCAATTATTTGGGCCATAGTGACCTTAAGCACAAATCAAGAGGTCAAAGTGTGATTTTTGAAACATTTTTCCATGCAAACTTCATGCAACCACCGAAAACACTCTCTGCAACAAAAAAACCATTACTAATGAAAGCTTTCTGCAATCAAACAAACTTTCGGCAAGAAATTTCACACCACTTTTGAGCCAATCCCAACTAAGCATGGCTAACACTTCTTAATAATGCAATTCATGGAAGCATTTCATGCAAGTAACAACTACGAAACCAGCTTCTGCAACCGAGAGTGAAGCCTGTTGTAGATTCATTTTCAAACTCAGATTTCGAACCCAAACACACAGCTTTGCTTGAAAATTTTCAACCAAAATCATAATTTGAAACTAAGCAACAAGACACATAACTTCAACATCCAAACAAGCAAGAAACATAGAAGGAACTGATGCAAAATTCCGGAAAAACATTCATGTAAAAATGGTTTGGCAACCTGAAATTCATTTTCCAACAGGTATGTGATCCTGATTCAAGTGGTTTAGACCCCAAACATGCAAACTCAAACACCACTTATCCAATTTCTTCTTTCCAACATAAAATCAACAAGCAAGTTAGGTGTCAAGACTTGGTGAGCAGTCACGGAAAGGAAAACAGCAAAGAGAATGCAGCAGCTTTTTACTTCTTTTTAGTTCAGCCAGAGATATTTGCACGCACAGAGCTCAAACCAACTCTACTAAACTAACAACCAAACCAACCTGTCAAACTTCAACCCATTGTCATTAACATCCCCTCAACTAAGATCCTCTGTTTCTAACAATCTAACTAAGGCAAGTGAGAGTACGGCACAACAAAGACTTAGACAACAAACAGACCTAATGGAAGAAACCCAACCAAATCAGAATTTTAGCTATTCTAGAAAAATCAGTCTACAAGCATCCATACAACCAGCCGAACACTTTCAAACTTGTTGCAGCAAAAATTTTACTCTTAAACTACAGGAAAACACCGTTTCAATCCAAGCCATGGCATCAGACCAGTGTTGTTTTTCAACCCTTAGCATAAAACTTTAGATTCAAACATCCCAAAAAAAACATAGAAGTAACCCAATTTGGAAACAAAGCTATACTTGCTACCAGTCCTAAAGGAAATAGAGCATGAACAACAATACTTTTCACACAAAACTCAGATACAAATCACACAAAGCTGAAAGCTTTTTCAAATTTTCACTCGATTGGAGCATAATCATATAGACAATTCCCACGAAATTCACTGCCCACACTCCAGATACTATAATTTTATCATCTATAAGCCATAGCAAAGACAGAACTAGCAGACAACGTAAGGGAGCGGGCAAACCACTAAGGTAAAACTTTGATTGTAAAATGTAAGTGACATGCGAGGGACTGATACCAAATGGTAAACTTTCGGGCAGATTATCTTTCTCAACTTCTAGCTGTCCTCACGATCTTCATACAAGAAGTAAAATGAACGAGAAATGGATCGAGGGTTACCTGTTTTGCTGCTGCACAACTGGATCTTTTCTTAGCCGAAGCTTTCTCCCTCAGCCGAATTTGAAAACCCTCTCTTCTCAATCTTCTCCCCTTGCGTTTTCCTTCCTTGCTTCCAGATTTCAATCTTTTCTTTTCCCGTTCTTCCCTGGTTCTATTCGTCTCAGCCCGTAACCCCCTTGCTGTTCACTCTTCTGCTCCCTCAAGATTTTTCAGCCGTCCTCTATCTAAAACTCTCCCTTCGCAAACCTCAGACTCTCTCGATTTCTCTCGATTTCTCTCAGCCTTTACCTGCTTCTTTCTGGTTTCTTTTCGCTCAACTTCCTTCAACCCTCTCGGTCTTTTTGCCCTCCGTCGTTACACTTGCTTCAAAAACCTCTCTTTGTTCGTCATCAGATTCTTAAACTCTCCTCATCTCTCTCCAAAAAACCCTAGCTCTTTTCTTTTTCCTTTGCTTTTCCTACCTCAGCCCAGCCGTCAACTAAAGCCCCCCTCTCCTTATTCCCTCAACCCTTTTCCTTTTGTTGCTTTTTTTCTAAAACCTAGCCGTCAATCCCATCCTCCTCGTCCGTCCTCTGTTTTTCTCTACTCAGCCCAGCCGCCAACTCTTCTTATCCTCTCCTTCGCCCCTCCCTACTCTTTTCCCAGTTTCCTCCGCAACTCCAGCTCTCTGGTTTCTTTTTCTCATTTCTTCACTCAACCAGCCGTCAAAACCTCTTCCCATTCTGGTTGTGTTTTCATCTATTTAAAGGCCCCAAAACCTACGATGAAAGGTTTAGATGGCCCTGCTCAAAAATGAGTTTATGTGGTTCATTGCTGCCCCTTTGATCTTGTCCTTGAGTGATGAGCTGGGTTGGTACCAGGAATGTTTGGAGAGAAAAAAAAATGTAATGGGAACGAATGAAATTGGAAGAAAAGCCAGCTGCAATGTTGAGCCTTGTTGCGTCCGGGTCTCTTTCTTTTTTTTCTTTTTTTTGTACCTGATTTTTGTTTTTCCTTTCCTTTTCAGATTTTCTTTTCTTTGCAATAACTCAGTTAATTAATAAAACGGAAACAAAACAAAATAAACAAAAATAGCAATTTAAATAAAATCGAATAAAACTAGGGATAAAAGATAAAAACAAAATGCTAACATTTTTTTTGATGATTTTCCCTTTTTTTCAGTGGATTAATTAATAAAAACAAAACAATTTTCTTAACAAAATGAGAGTGAGATAAACTAAGCAAGAAATAATAATAATAATAAAATAAATAAATAAACAAAAATCACCTAGGATAAATAAATAAAAAGAAAGGCTAAAATTTTGGTGTCTACAGTTTGCCCCTCTTTGTCTGAGTTTTGAAAAAACTTGAGACAAAGAAGTGGACACCAAAATATTTACCTGTGTTATTCGGCTGCAAACTACTCGAGCGACTGACGCTTTTGAAACGAGGACTGACCCCTTTAACAAAAAATTTCAAAATGGGACTGACCCAGACGAGAATTTTAAAACGGGACTGACCCGAGCAAAAAATTTATTTAAACGGGACTGACCCGAACAAAAAATTTAAAACGGGGGTGACCCGGACAGGAAATTTAAACGGGACTGACTCGAACATGAAATTTAAAACGGGACTGACCCGAACAGAAAAATTTAAACATGGGACTGGCCCGAACAAGAAATTAATCATGGGACTGACCCGAATGAAAAATTTAATCATGGGACTGACCCGAACAAACTTTAAATCATGGGACTGGCCCGAACAAGAAATTAATCATGGGACTGACCCGAATGAGAATTTTAATCATGGGACTGACCCGAACAAAATTTAAATCATGGGACTGACCCGAACGAACTTTAAATCATGGGACTGATCCGAACAAAAAAAAACAGGAAATTTAAAACGGGACTAACCCGAACAGGAAATTTAAACGGGACTGACCTGAATAGGAAATTTAAAATAGGACTGACCCGAACAGAAAAATTTAAACATGGGACTGGCCCGAACAAAAATTTAATCATGGGATTGACCCGAATGAGAAATTTAATCATGGGATTGATCCGAACAAAATTTAAATCATGGGACTGACCCGAACAAACTTTAAATCGTGGGACTGGCCCGAACAAGAAATTAATCATGGGACTGACCCGAACAAAATTTTAATCATGGGACTGACCCGAACGAACTTTAAATCATGGGACTGACCCGAACAAAATTTTAATCATGAGACTGACCCGAAGGAACTTTAAATCATGGGACTGACCTGAACAGAATTTAAAATCATGGGACTGACCCGAACAAAATTTAAATAATGGAACTGACCCGAACAAAAATTTAAATCATGGGACTGACCCGAACAGAATTTAAAATCATGGGACTGACCGAACAGAATTTAAAATCATGGGACTGACCCGAACAAAATTTAAACCATGGGACTGACCCGAACAAAATTTAAATCATGGGACTAACCCGAACAAAAATTTAATCGTGACATTCTAATATACTTACCTGAAAAGGATCTCAAAGTTTTGCCCCAGTAGAGGTTAAGTCTTTGCATCTAAGCCCATAGTTGATTCTGCATTGCCATGTTGTTGCACCTTTTGAGCAAATTTGCTTGTTACATTTTAGATCCGTCTTTGTTCACTGGAGAATCCTTTCCGATACCGGTTTCAGTGCGAAGTGTGACTGTTTTCACCCATGCACGAAATTTTCTGCAAAAGAGAAAGGACAAAGAAAGTGTCACCATCATTTAATTCGTTTGCCTTTGAGAATCGTGTAAACATGAGTCTTTTGATGCTTTCGCCAACTTTTGCTGCTGCATCTGACTTAGTTGGATTTGTCGCTTCCAAACGTCTCTGCTTTTCCCAGACTGACCGGGTATGCATTTTGCCATATTGTGAAGCCTGCGTAACTAGCTTTGCTGAACCTTAACCCTTTTCAAGAGATGACTGAACCCAAGTATGCTTCGAATAAACCACGGGGATTGTTATTCACCAAAATTCAATGACCCAAAAATGATGCATGCAAGGTATCTTCACATGTCATGCAGAAATGAATATGCAAAAGAATGCAAAACACAACCAACTGTGTTTAATCCTACAAAATGCCATGAATACAAGCAATTGAGGAAGAATGAGTTTCATAAGAATGTATTTGCAAAAGAATATTTTTTACAAAGTGACACAGTTTTTGGCCTACGGATGTCATATTCGAATCCCTGGACATTGTTCCGGAATTTGACACTGGTAGAAGTATTACAAAGAGAAATCCCAAATGAACCAAGTCACCAGCTGTTCCTCCTCGTGCTCGCTTATTGCAGAAACCTACCTTGGCGCCCTTTTGGGTTTTCACCAAGGTTGCCCCCACCCCCTTTTGTTTTGTTTTGTTTTTCTCTTCTTTTCTTTTTTCCTTTTCTTTTTTTTTTTTGAGGTGCCCTTTCGGGTTTTCACCTAAAGAACGATGGAAAAGCTCGGCCATGATCGACTCAAGAATGTGAGTTGAAGATTGCTGGCATCAGTAAAATGCGCTTCCCTTATAAGTTTAGGCGAAGGCATTATGGACATCACTTGCCAGTTGATTAGCAACTTCTTAATAGAAATACAGCAAGTGACAAAAGCCAGGACTTTGGCTTTTGTAATGAGGTCAGGTCGGGTGTTTTTCAAGAAAAATTGAGGCTTGAAAGCAAATTTTTGATGAGAGGTGTGAAGTAACCTGAGATTGCATCATTTTGAAATTATCTCCAATTTTTGAACGAAACCGAGGAAAATTTGCCCCAGTTTGATTGGATTTTTCTCTCTTTGCATTTTTCATTGCATTTCCTCACTTTTTGCATTTTTTCTTTAAAAACTAAATTTACCCCAGTGTGGGGTTTTCCTTTCTTTTTTATTTTTCAATTTGCCCCATTTTCCATATCTCTCTTTCGAAATAAATTTGCCCCAGTGTGGGGTTTGCAATTCTCAGGGGTTGCCAAACGAAAATTATTCTTCTGACAGTTCAACGGGGGATGACTAGGGATGAAATGTTTTGATTGGAAAGGAAGATGGCCTGACTTTTGTCTCGTCCCTTGCATGATTTCCAAAAGAAATTTGCAAAATCAGATAAAGAACTTCTTACACATGTCTGAGTTGATAGGTTGAGGGAATGCCTGTCCATCCATCTCTGCCAAAATGAGTGCTCCGCCAGGTAACACCTTTTGAATAATGAATGGCCCTTGCCAATTTGGAGCAAAATTTGCCTTTGGCTTTATCTTGCATTTGGAAAATTTGCTTTAGCACTTTGTCCCCTTCTTCAAAGGATTGCCGGTGGGCCTTTCTTGTTGTAGGCCCGGGCCATGCGTTTCTGATAACATTGGCCATAGCATTCAGACGCTTTTCATCAATCAGGGCCAATTGTTCATGACGCTGCTTTAACCGATCAGCTTCTTTCAACTTGGCTCCCATTAGAATACGCAATGAAGGGGTTTCTCAACGAAGGGCTTTCTTAATGAAGGGATTTTTCAATGAAGAGCTTTCTCAATGAAGGGATTCCTCAATGAAGGGATTTCTTAATGAAGGGGTTTCTCAATGAAGGGATTTTCAATGAAGGGATTTTTCAATGTATGGCTTTCTCAATGAAGGCTTTCTCAATGAAGGGATTTCTCAATGAAGGGTTTTCTCAATGAAGGCTTTCTCAATGAAGGGATTTTCAACGAAGGGATTTCTTAATGAAGGGATTTTTCAATGTATGGCATCATCGGAATCCAGAACAGTGATATTCAAAGGGTCAAATAATTTCATCTTTGGCCATCTAAAAGAATTAAAAAAATCAGGACAATAATCAAATAAACAAATAAAACAAATTGTACATTTCATGAAACTCCAAATCAAAGCAGAAACAAGACAAAAACTCAATTGCAAAAGATGCTTTCATTTAGCTATTCACATATGCAAGAAATAGTTTTCGTGAACTTTAGTAAATGACAACCCCTAGATTTACCGAAATTCCCTTCGAGAGGGAAGATACTCGGCCATCCAAATTGTGCAAAACTCCTTCAGGATTTTCAAATTTCGTCATTGGAGGTCGATGCCTCAAAGGTGTCCTTGTGTTTGGGAAAGGGGTTTGTACTTATACTCGGTCCTTGTTCACCCCTTCCCCTTAACACTATTTCCCCTGCCTCAATCATGTCTTGGACTTTGTGTTTAAGTGCTTTACAATTGGCGTTTGGGTGGCCAGGTGCTCCCGAGTGATAGGCACAAATAGCCTGTGGATCGTATCCAGCAGGCATGCCATAAGGGTAAGTTGGAGGGGGAATCACACCTATTTTACCGGCAGCCTTTAATTGCTCATGCAACTGGTCCAAAAGCCTGCCTAGATTGATGAATGTTCGGGTACGGCTTTGATTGTATGTTTCAATGGGTTGGGGATGATTATAGGTGGGTCTATTTGGTGGAGGAAATTGTTGATTGCAGGGAGGTTGGGGTCGAACTTGTTGGGAGTTAGGTTGAGATATTTGAAAAAGGACTCTAGGCGGGTTGGTGTAATTTGGGCGAGGTCGGGGATGGTTGATATTGGTGTTGTAAACTGGGTGAGGGTTTGGATGGTAAGGATAAGGTGGTGAATATGTTGGGCTGTGTTGAAATCTAGGTCTCGGTGTGGGGTTTCAGTCCCAAATAAAGGCGATTTCCCCCTCTTTCTTTTTGAATTGCAATTTTTTCCCATTACTCCATTGTCCTTGCTGAGCATCCACTTGTGATTTGAGGGCAGAGACATTAACGATCTTCCCAGCTCTTACGAAGTCATCGTACTCTTCGAGCTTATTGACAATAGCGGCAAACGAGCATCCAGTCCTGCGGAAGATTTCTTCGAAGTACGGAGGATCATGTGCCTTAATGAAGGTACGGATAATTTCATCTTCGGTCATTGGTGGCTCGACTTTTGCAGCGATTTTCCTCCATCTCTTAGCATAAGTTTTGTGATCCTCGGATGGTCTCCTCTTCGTTCCTTCCAGCGTTGCTCGTTTCTGAGCCAGCTCACAATTATACTCATATTGCCTCACAAAAGCATTAGACAAGTCAAGCCAGGTCTTTACTTCCTCGGGTTTCAGATTGGAATACCAGTCGAATGCATCCCCCTCCAGGCTTTTCGGGAACAACCTTAGAGGCAGATTCTCATCGTCTACGGGCCTTCCCAACTTGTTAGCAAACAGTCGGAGGTGTGTTTTGGGATTACCCGTCCCATCATACTTGTTAAATTTAGGGGTTTTGAACCCCACAGGCAATTGCACATTCGAAAAAAGGCAAAACTCATCGTAATCCAGGACTCCTTGCTTGTTCAACCCCTGACTTTTCCTCATAAATTCGTCAAAACGGTCCAGGCGCTTGAGCAACTTCATATCCACAGGAGCAGAAGATTCTCCTACTTCTGGTTTAGCTTGGACGGTGTGGTCTGGCAGTAAGGGCTCTGCGGTAGTGTGATAAAAAGCATGCGGTTCGGGGGGTACATTCGAAGTGACTTGGGGGTGTGGACCTCGCATGTGAGTAGGAAGAAATGAAGGATTAGGAGGGTAAGTGTATGGCAAATTCGTGGTGGCATAGGTGAAAGTTTCTTCGGGTGGAATAAGGAAGGATTGAGTGGAGGTTGTTTGAGTCGGAGGTATGACAAATGGTTCTTGCTCATGTTGTCTGACGGGTACAGGCTCGGGTTGAACTCCGCTACTGATAAGCTCATCAATCAATTTCCTTTGGGCCGCCATCTCGGTAGCCATCTCACCAAACTTAGTAAGCATCTCGGTTAGCTGAACCTCTAAACTCGTAGTCTCAGGTTGAGCGGTAGTAGCAGACCTATCCGATGGTTCCGGTTCTGAATTCATATTTACACGACTCCTCTGGGCTCGACTACGGGATCGTGTTATGATGGGGCTTCGACGGGAAGCTATGTTTAAATATTACTTGAAAATTTTGAAAGGAATCTCCTTTAGATTTAGCCCTTGCTTAGCTTTCCCAGCAAAATAAAATAAAGAAAAAGAAAAAGACAAGAGTTAATAAATATCCAAAAGAAATTCAGATGCATGTCCTATTGGGGAGCCCTTTTTGCCCAATGGTGGGCCTAATTCATAAAATGCAATCCTCTTAAGGGTATGCACTATAGCAATTACCTGATGATCCGATTAACTATTGAGTGAAAAATAATTTGGAAAAAATTTGGTCAATTGGGGTGACGAGAGACATTTGTCAAAATGAGGACATGTCCAATGGATTGATCACTTCGATCGTAACAAGAAATTTGTAAAAACGCACCGGTTTGACGCTTGACGAACTTCCTATTAGAGAGAATTGGAAAATTCATTGACAAATTTTCTCAGTGAAGCATGGGTCAAAACCCCAACCGATCAAATGGCTGGATGCAATGGATGGTTTTCTCAAAATCGACTAGGTTTCCCAATTCGAAATTTGACATTGAAACCCTAATTGGTCAAATGGGTTGAATAAAATTGACAATTTATTTAAAATCGACCGGATTACCCTAAAAAGGGTAAACTAGTCAAATGAATTGGATGAAATTGATAATTTATTCAAAATTGACCGAATTGCCCTAAAAATTGTAAATTGGTCAAAAGAATGAAATGGATGATCTATTCAAAATTGACTATATTGTCCTAAAATGAATGAATTGACCAAATAAATTGGATGAATTTGATGGATAATTTGATCAAATGAATTGAATGGAAATGATGGTTTATTGAATTGTCTACCTATTGGTAGTTTCAAAAAATCATTGCGATGCATTAGTCTATGAGTCTTCTAAAATCAAGATTTGGCCTCAATATGTTTATCGTCTCAACAAAGAAGGACCATTTGTAAATTTCTTCAAATTAATGTCCTTTCTGCAAGGGATTTTTACCAGTTTTTTATAAATGGCCAAAAAATGATTGTTAGATGTTCATATTCTAATGTGCAAAATTTGCTTTGCCGTCTTCGAAAAGATCGGATCCCACCTTACCTCGTGCACTACCCCTTCGGACAGTACAAGAAATATAACCGTGCAAGTCTCATTGGATTAAGTATCCGAGACACGAGGTGGTTTATTCCTATAACGGGATTCCCTAAGTGGCATTCCCTCTAAGGCTTATGCGTGATGCCAGTTTATTAAAGCAGTAAAATATGCAATTTGAAATGAAACATGACCTAAGGGACCCTTTATTTGCCAGGGTATGCCTAAAATGATATGGCATTATTAATTTATGAACGAAATGTACCAAAATTTCTTAAACGTGCAATAGCCTATCTACAAGGGTAGGTCCTAAAAGAAGATCATGCCAGACCTTTTATCTCTTAATATTTGTGAATGCAAAAGGCAAGAAACAAGGAAAGTTAGCTCAACACATAACACATTGTGGCAATCAAATAATAATAAAATATAGAAAGCAGAAATAAGGTGAGAGGGTTGGAATCCCTCACCTCGTGCATAGTGTCCCTAGTTCAGGATAAGGTCGACTCTATCCTAGGCAATTCTAACATGGATGCATAAGGTTTGGCTCACTAATGCATCTAGACTCGATAAGGCTTCGGCTCCCAAGCCTTCAAACCTAAAGGCGAAGGGTCATCACTCCCAGGGCCTTTGATCGGTGGCTCGAGTGATCCCTTAGGTAGCGCTATGGGCGCAGAGCACACCATCCGCCTACCCAAGGCAATCGATCCTAATCCTACAAGGAGGTGTGGGAAACGCCCACGGAAAAGAAAAAAATAGGGTAAATAAGACTATGCATGCACGTATGAGGTGCTTTCTTATTGAGGGGAGGGGTTGTACCATTAGATGCGGTTGAAGGTTCTAAGGTAACTACCCCCCATCCCAAAATGCAATTGCGAAACAAGTAAAAGTAAACAAATAAATGAACCATCCATTCATCACATACATAGTGTGCGAAGAGCGATTGTGAGCGTGATAGATGCAAAATCCCTAAAAAGAGAAAAAGGGCAAAAGGAAAAGAAGAATGCGACCCTAAACATTCAAATGTGATATATGAGAAGGTTAAAAGAAGAAAAAGATTGACTAAATCAAATTTGATCGGACTCTCTAAGTCCCCAGTGGAGTCGCCAACTGTTGCGCCCCATTTTTTGAAAAGAAAAATAAAAGACGAGTTTAGAAAAATGGCTTTTGATTCAATTTTTTGATTGAAAAGTGAATTTTTGATTTAAAAAAGAATGAAAAACATGGGTCTAAATGGGACTTGAAAATGCGACGATTTTGACCCAAAATATAGTTTAAAAAGGGTTTTTGAATAAAAATCGGAGTTGCCACTTGGTATAGAATTAAGGTGTACCAAGTCACCGAAAAATGAATTTTTAAAGAAAGAAGTAGAAAAACCCTTTTTAAATGACTCCAAATCTACGAAAATCAGAGAAAAAGATTCGGAAGTCACATTTGAAGAAAGGGAAGGCAAGGATAAGAATCCAAGGCACCCTTTCAACCTAGCCAAGGCTAGTTGCGTGATTTAGTCAACGATTTTCTTATTTTAACCTAAAGATTTATCACATTTGGATGTACTATATGAATGCAAACCCTAGACCTAAGAGGATATCGGGGGGCTCGAAATTTCTCTTCAAAGCTCACTTGGTACCAATCACATTAATTGTGACGCCCAATAAAGACTCTTTGAAGAGGTCACGAATAATACAAAAATATGAGATTCTAAGAAAAGAAAAAGGAAAATAAAATAATTATACAAATATACGTGACCTAAAGGAATGCATCATGTCGGGTGCAGGGGACTAATGTTCGTGACTCAATTTTTCCTTTAGTAGAGGGAATACGAGCGTGCTAAGGCTAGAAAGCCAAACTCGTCCATATCCCATATTCGAGGGGTTTTTCCTAGTCTAATCAAGCAAATGTACTAACCAAGAGAGAGAAACCAAGAGAGTTCTTCATCTTCCACTTCAATTTCTTGCCCAAATCTTGAGTTTCAACCGATTAATTTGCAAATTACTCCATAAAACTTACTTTCCAAGTAGTTTCCAAGGTGTTTGTGGAGTTATTTTTGGAGGACAAAGCCTAAGCTACCATCTTTCATAGGGAGATAAGGTATTTTACCAAGAATCTCTTCTTTACTTCAATTAATTGCTTATTAGTGGTTTTTAGTTGCTTTAGATGTTGTTTTGTGGAAGATTAGCACTTGAATGCATGAATTCCAGCTTGGATGATAACCTGCCCTGCTTCTTCCCGGTTCTGTTTCACCTTGTTAGAGGCTGAACTAGCCTTAGAACAAAACATAAAAGTTGTAGAGAATGATGTTTTATGGTTGCCTACAAAATTTCAACTCAATCGGAGCAAACGTAACCTATGAAAAGACCGAAATACCCCTGCTGCCCTGTTTTTTTCCGAAAATGAAAATCAGCCTCGGTAAGTGGTTAGTTTGACCAGGAATATTACCAAATTAGTTGATGATGTCTTCTTAAGAATTATAGCCTTGTATATTATATTTAAAATGCCTTTGGAATTACCTGAATTGGAGTTGTGTGTGCTGAGATATGAGTGAATAAAGCAGGACTGCTAGTTGATTTCTGCAGTGAATTTCGAACTGGAAAATCTGGAGATTTTTTGGTAAATTTGACCTAGTTAGGGTGGGAATTGGACTGAGTGGTCTTCATGAAAGTTTTAGGTCTTTGTCTTAGATTTTCAACGCCTCCAAGAACGCCTTAAACGGACTTTGGTAACCCGAGATATGGCCATTTAAATGTAGTACGGTTAAGTAGCCGATTAGTTGGAACTTGGTTCTGGGAATTGGGAATTTGGCTAGGTTACACTGGAATTTGGACTAAGTGGTCTTCATCAAAATTTTAGCCCTCTGTCTTAGCTTCGAAACGGTATAAATTACATCCCAATCTGATAAGCGTAGCTTCGGATGTGTCAGTTACGCAAAACCCGTCAAATCTGTCTTTTGTTAAACTTCATTTCTGCACATGTTGTTAGCTTGATTTTTGTACTTATATGACTTTGAGCCTATGGAATGGCTATTGAAATGAGATGATATTGTGTGTGACTTTGGGATTGATTGAGGAAAACAATGAAGCCATAAATGGCTGGAAAAATAGGTAAATACAAAGGGCGTGCTGCCCAAATTTTCGCTCGAGGGCTAAGTTTCTATTTGAATTTGTATATTTTCGTTTGACAAATACTATGACCGTTTTCCATCTTCAAACATGATCCTTCTTCAATTGGAATCTCCAAATGTTTACTTACGCTTACCAAATAAAAAAGAGTGGTTAGGGTTTTCTTGGGTATTTTGTCCTCCCTTTTTCATGGATTTCATTAAAACATTTAGTCTATAATATCTACTTAGATATGAGATGATTTTGAACCATATAAACGATCCCGAAAATAGTATTTCTTAGCCTACCTAGCTGGATTCCGACTTGCCTTTGGTTTAAGTGTTTCCATTGGAAAATTTTATAACCCTTTTGAGTTAGGTTTTACGTTTGGACTATGAAACCCTAGTTATTTTTGTCCACGGGTCCAAATGTCCTCATTTCACTTTAAAGTCTTTTATATGTTCTACTCATCAATTGTCGAGTTCTTTGAGTTCACCTAATTGTTTGTGTTAGATGAGCTGTAATATTCTTTCTTGTTTAATCTTAGATTTTCTTGGCGACTAAGGATAATATCCAGAAGGATATTTTGCACGTTGTTTTGCGTATATAGGTGAGTGTTCCCTATTTGTTATATTCTCCTTGACTTCATGACTTGTTGTTGATTGTTTGATAATGTGTTAAGTGTTTTCAATGATTTCCAAAACGAATTTTCTAGGCGAGCGTGTACTTTATCGCGCTCGACCTAAATGAAACGTGAAATTTTAAATGATTTAATGATTAATACATTAGTTGTGCATGATGTAAGCCTTTTGGCTAAACTGGGCCCTGCCCTTCGTTACCGATCGACTCGAGCCAGAAGCGGACTCGGTCGGCGATATGGTGACCCTGGGTGTGAACGTTGGTATACTCGAGTATTACCTTGTAGGTTGGTGGAGCCTGGCCAACGTCCAGGAGGGGGTGAATGAAATGAAGCGAACGAACGAGGGTTTTACTTACAAAAATGCATTTTCAAACAATTGGAGGAATAAGGGGAAATGTCAGGAGAACGAATGAACGAACGAAAGCATGGCTCCCTGTGAGCCCGTATCCTTTTAATGAATGTGTTATTATCGGTTTCCATTGTAAATGTTTCTTGAATTATTGATACTCTATGTTTAATGTATTGGATTGATTGTTTGGTTATGTGTTCGGAACTTCACTGAGCTTTTAGCTCATCCCTTTAGTTTTGTTTTCCTTAACAGGGAAGGCGAGCCAGGACGGGAGTTTTGGATCGACTAGCCTAGACTAGTTTCTTGGTTTTCTTTTGTAATGGTTCTCGCCCTAGTGCTTGGCACGGGTTGGATATATGAAGAATTGAGAACCTTTGTATATTCGATGTTTGTACTCTAATGTACATAAGTTTTGCGTTAAGCTTTGGATTGTCGTTATACTTATTCCTATGTTTTATTTCGATTTTAATTGAGGACTGAAGTGAACGACTGAGTCCCAGCGAGAGTTGGGCAGGCGGTCCGCTAAACCCTTTGGTTCACCTTAAGGGGAGGTGGGGCTGTCACAATAAAGCACTACCACGCGTAAACAGTTAGAAGGAAAACATCAATCCGATCTGCCCACAATTGGAGGCCATTCTTTCTGGATTTGCTTGTCCAAGCACACAAAAATCAGCCAAAAACATCAAACTAAAACCCCATGGATTCATCATATACCCCCATAAAAGATACAAGTCTCTGTCCTTCCAAATCCAGACCAAAACCATGCATTAACCGTAAGCCGAAAGAGCAGCAAAACAACGGAAAACCTAATGGAATTTCATCAAGAATCAGCAAAACTTAATCAGGATGACAAACAAAGAGAAACCTTGTTTAACATACCCATGGATTACACCCCTTTTTCTTTCCCTAAACCCAACTAGACTCACGGATTTCTGCTCCAACCAGATTTGCAAATGAGACCCGCATGAAGGACGAAAACAGGTGTAAAAGGCAAAAACTTTCAGCATTCTAACATAGCCCAACAACTCATAAGCAGCTCCGGAGTGAGGAAACGTTACCTTTAGCTTTTAACCAAAGCTTTAATGTGACCTGAAGATGAAGGATTTGTTCTCCTTCTCTCCCGCAGCCGCTTCTCCTTATTTGGTTTCTTTGCCCAGAAAAAATTCTTCTTCCAGCTTTATCCTCCGCCACAGCCTCCTTATCTCTCACTCTCCATTCACTCCCTCGCTCAGCAATCTCTCTCCCTCATTTTTTCTTGGCTGTCACCTTCCTCTCACTCAGCCGCCAACTATCTAGAGCTCTCCCTCTCGTCCAGCCGTCACAACTCTCCTCAACTTCTTTCCAACCATCCTCCCTATCTCTCTCACGCTGTTCTCCTTCTCCTCTCTCAAAATCCTTCCCAGTCGTCCTCTTATCACTATCAAAATCCCCTCCTTTCGGCTCTCCCTTTGCTATCCTTTTATAGGCGCCGAATATTCCTAGAACCTAGGATCAATGGTGCAAGTTTTTCTACATTTTTCGGTGATTATTAAGCCATTAGATGGCTTTTTGTACTGAGATTCCTTGATGATTCGGATGGTGAGGTGACCAGAAATTTGAGGAGCAAGAAATAAAATGAGTGGAATCGGGCTCTTCTTTTTTTTCACTTGAAACAAGCCTGATTTGATTTTTGTTGTTTTTTTCTTTTCCTTTTTTTTCATTTCCAAATGAACCAGTTAATTAATAAACAAAATAACGAAAAATAACAATTTAAGTAAAATTGAATAAAATAGACAAATACTAAAAAATAAAACAAAATTGCTAATTTTTTTTGTGTTTGATTGATGATCTTCTTTGTTTTTCAGTGGATTAATTAACAAAAATAATTTTCTTAACAAAAATGAGAATGAGATAAATTAAGCAAAGAAATAATAATAAAAATAAAATAAATAAATAAACAAAAATCACCTAGAATAAATAAAAAGAAAGGCTAAAATTTTGGTGTCTACAGTTTGCCCCTCTTTGTCCGAGTTTTGGAAAAACTTGAGACAAAGAAGTAGACACCAAAAATTCACCTGTGGTTATTTTGCCGCAAACTACTCGAACGACTGACGCTTCTGAAATGAGGACTGACCCCTTTAACAAAAAATTTTAAAATGGGACCCAGATGAGAAATTTAAAACGGGACTGACCCGAACAGGAAATGTAAAATGGGACTGACCCGAACAAGAAATGTAAAACGGGACTGACCCGAACAATAACTTTAAAACGGGACTGACCCGAACAAGAAATTTAAAACGGGACTGACCCGAATAAGAAATTTAAAATGGGACTGACCCATGTTTAGTGGCGATGTAAATGAAATGCTCACTAGTGGGACTAACCCATGTTTAGTGGCATATGTGAGGTTGGCGGCACAAAATCCAAGCCCAACGGGATGTTGGCGGCACAAAATTCAAGCCCAATGTGATTTTTGTGATGTTGGTGGCACAAGATCCAAGCCCAACGTGATGTTTGTGACGTTGGTGGCACAGAATCCAAGCCCAACGTGATGTTTGTGACGTTGGTGACACAAAATCCAAGCCCAACGTGATGTTGGCGGCATAAAGTCCAGGCCCAACGTGATTTTTGTGAAGTGAAATGAAGTGTTAGTGGGACTGACCCACGTCTAACGAAGATAGACTAAAAACAACACACACGTTAGTGAGATAAACTCGATGCTAACGGTGGTAGAATAAAAATGCACACGTTAGTGAGATGGACTCGATGCTAACGGTGGTTGAATAAAAAAGCACACGTTAGTGAGATAGACTCGATGCTAATGGTGGTAGAATAAAGAAGCACACGTTAGTGAGATAGACTCGATGCTAACGGTGGTAGAATAAAGAAGCACACGTTAGTGAGATAGACTCGATGCTAACGGTGGTCGAATAAAGATGCACACGTTAGTGAGATAGACTCGATGCTAACTGTCGCGCCCCACTTTTCGATTGATGAATGATGTGTTGTATGTGTGAGTGTGTGTGATATACATGTGAACGTGTGCGAAATGAAAAGTAAAAGGCCATGGGACTTAAGAATGCGACGATTTGGCCAAGTGAAGTTCAAAAAGGGTTTTTTTAATGAAAATGGAGTCGCCACTTGGTATCGAGTTAGGGTGTACCAAGTCACCCAAAAATGATTTTTTGTTTTTGAATAAAAAAAGTAAATAAACCCTTTTAAAGCACTTTTTGGGTCTACGTAACCAAAAGAGGGATCGGGGGTCACATTTGACGAAGGGGAAGGCAAGGATAAAAATCCAAGGCACCCCTTCGACCTAGCCAAGGCTAGTTGCGTGACTTAAACCAATTTTTCCTAATTTTTCTACCCAAGGGATGTATCGCGTATTGGATATGTCTATATGAATGCAAAAACCTAGACCTAGGGGGACATGGGGGAAATTTCTCTTCAAAGGTTGAGTGATGCCAATCACATTAATTGTGAAGCCCACTAATGATCCTTTGGAGAGGTCACACCTAAACCTAAATGACGTGAAAAATGAGTGGAATGCATGCCATGTGAAAGTGTGAGTTTGTGAAGTGAGAAGAACGATAAACGTAATAAGATAAGAGTGAAGGTGTGCAAATGTAGATGAAAGTACTCGTGTGCGAGTGAAGATAAAATGTTCGTGTGCAAGTGAAGATAAAAGGGTTCGTGTGCTAGTGGAGACAAAAAAAGTGTTCGTGTGCAAGTGAAGGTGATAAAAAGGTGCATGTGTGCAGATGAGACAAAAGTGAAAGTGTAATGATAGGGTGGATTGAGAATGCATGAGCCTAGGGAATTCATGCATATTGGGTACGGGGAGACCTAAATCGTGACTTGATTTTCCCTTTGATTAGAGGGAATATAAGCGTGCTAAGGCTTAGAAAAAGCCACACTCGTCTATATCCCATATTTAAGGGGACTCTCATGCAAATGTACCCTAACTAGTATGAGATGCAAGACCTAAAGTGAGGGGAAAGGGGAATCGAGGAGCATGCCAGATGATAAAACGAAGGAAAAATGCATGATATGTAGTGAACAGGCAAATAATGCATTAATGAAAAACAAAGGAAAAATCCTATTGGGTCTAGCGTTGGACTAGCCCTTTCTATGAATTCCTACTAGCATTAATGAGCCACAACTAGCGTTGAACTAGTGTGGTGACGTACATTCATCCATTCCATTCATTCATGGTTATGAAAGCAAGTAGACATGCCAAAACGCTCATAAACACGTAACACGTAGCATTTAGCATGCTCGACTAGATGCAAGAACCTAATAAAGCAATTAAACATGTAGCATCAAAAGCAAGCAACCAAGGGGAAGGGGAAATGGACCAGATGCTCTCCGAGCCCTATCTATTACAAGCCAAGAGGTGTACACATACCCCATAAAAACATAAAAGGGGAAAGGGAAATGGACCAGATGCTCTCCGAGCCCTATCTATTACAAGCCAAGAGGTGTACACATACCCCATAAAACTTAAATAAAGGTAAAAGCAAGTAAATGCATGCAAGGAGGTAAGGAAAGCGAAGCAGACAGGCATATTCACATAACAAGTAAGATCACATAGGAGAGACAAAAAGGGATAAAAGAAATTGTACCTCCCTTGAGTTGATGCCTTAAATTGAGTGAAACCACTTATTTACCCTCCAAAAATAATAAATGAGTCAAGGTACCAATTTATTTATCAAATAATCATAAAAAATAAAATGGCAAACTTGAAATTGAATCAATTGAATCATGTAAGCAAACAACATTCAAGAAGTCAAAAGAAGAAAGGACTTGATTGCAAAAATAAACAAAGTTTTGGGGTCAAAATTAAAGGAAATAAAGTTCAGGGACCTATTTGCAATTAAATTAAGGACCGAATTGAGAGAAGTTGAAAATATCCAGGGCCACAGTACAGTCAAGGAAAAATTCAGGGACTGATTTGCAAAATCGTTTTCTGGTTTCTTAATGGACCAAACCATTGGGCCTTTGTATTTATTTCGTGGGCCAAGACTCATCAAATCCAATAGAAAATCCAAGGGCAAATGGAATGGGCTAGTCCACTATTCTGACCCCAAAAATAAACCAACAAACTGGTGGGCTTTAATCCTCCAGCCCAGGACGAACCCAAATGAAAGAAAACCAAACCCAGTTCCAAGTAGCCCAAACAAATAGCCAAACCCAATTCCTCTTTTGTTTTACCAAAAACCCAACAAAGCTAATAGGTCTAATTTCATTCCAAAATCCGGGATTAATTATTTTAAAAGCATACCTAAAACAACAAAAAAATAATAATAATAATTAAGCTTGAAAGGGGGTAAAAATGATTATTTTACAGAAGTTTTCGGGCCTTAGTGAAATTACTCAAAGATTTGGGGATCAAAACGTGATTTGTTAAACATTTTCATACCAGCTCACGATGCATCTTCTTCTTCTTTGTTAGTTTTTTTCCTGCTGTAATTTCTACGGCAACTTAGCGACATCACCTCAAGATTTCAAGCCCAAGTGCACGATACACATATACCCAAATCGCCGACAAAGCCAATCCAATATTATGCAAGGAATTCCGACAAGACAGATTGCAAAACAAATGGACAGATTGCAGGCTTTGGAAGAAAAGAAAAAGCCGCAGGAACACTAAAAGAAACAAAACCCAGGAACAAAAAAAAACAAAATAAAAGCGAGATGAGTTGGGACATTATTTTGGGATGGTACCTGATGAAGGCTTTTTGTTGAATCGAAATCCAAACAGGAAACGCGCGAAGGAGTTGTTTGGAGCTGATTCGTTGCAGCTTTTGACATGGAACAGGGAGATGGGATCAACGACTTCAGGTCCAAATTCGAGGGATCTCCTGATGTTATTTCTCCAAGATCTCTGAACGGAAATCTCTCTCCTGATGTCACAGAGTATGCAGAAGCTAACAGCTTGGTGAATGATGCCTCGATGGAGAAAATCTTCGCTCAAGAAAGCTGGAGGATCAGCCTTTTCCAAGGAAAAACGCAGCTTGCATTCTCCCTCTTGCTCTCGTTTCTTCTGTTTTCTTTTTTTAGCCCAGCCGCCAACCTCAGCTCTCTCTATTTCTTGGTTTTTCTTTTCACCGAAGCTCCCTGCCGTCCACTATCCTCTCTAAACTCTCCCTCTGGTTTTTCCCTAGCCCTCTCCCAGAAGCTTGCTCAGTTTTCTTTCTTTTTGTTTCGCCAACTTGCGGCCGTCAACCTCCCTTACCTCTCTCTTTCTCCTTCTCAGCTAAAACCTAGCCAAAACCCCTTCTAGATTCATCCTCTCCTCCAGGTGTCCTAGACACCTGGCCTCTTATGCTAAAATTTACCCCCCGAAGGACCTCCTGAAATCTCGTTTTCAAGCTGCGGCAAAAACGCAGCTTTTATGCCGCGTATTGGCTACTTTTCCTTTTTTCCTTTTTTTTTTTTTTGAAATTAGTAATTTAATTACAAATAAAATTAAAACAAAAACAACAATTCAAGTAATATCAAACAAAAACAAACAATCAAAAAATAATAATAAACAACAAAGTTGTGATTTTTCAATTTCCATTTTCATCATTTTTCACTTTTTCTTCCAAGAAAACATTGAATTTAAGTTACAAACAACTAAGACATATTTTTGATGTTTTCCTTTTCTTTTTTCTAAAAACTCTATGCTAATTTTAAACTTAAAAGCTAAAACTAAAAACTAAAACTAAAACTAAACAAGAATAAATAGCAAATGAAATAGGTCAACTAAAAGGGCGAAAATGAATAAAACTAAAATATCATAACAACTAATAGTGCAAAACACACAATAACGAACTAAAATGCAAGCAATCTAAAATGAAAATCATGAAACAGATGCTACATAAAATTATTCAAAATTTGGTGTCTACAGTTTGCCCCTCTTTGTCTGAGTTTTGAAAAAACTTGAGACAAAGAAGTAGACACCAAATACTTACCTGTGTTATTGGGCTGCAAAAGATTCCAACGAACAGGAATTCTAACACGGGACTGACCCGAATAAGAATTTAAAATTGGGATAGACCCGCGGAATAGACCCGAACAGAAATTTAAAATTGGGATAGACCCACGGCTAGCGGCGGGGTAAAATGAAAGGCGCACTGGCGGGACTAACCTCACGCTCCAGTGGCGGTGAAAATGAAATGTCTTGACAATCAGACAGTGGGATCAAACCCGAACCTGTCGTGAGAACTTGATTTGATTTGATTTTTGGATTTTTGGATTTTTTTTGATTTTTTTTTGTCTTTTTGATTTTTGATTTTTTTTATTTTTCTGATCTTTTGAGGAAATCTTTTCAAAATTTGCCCCAGTATGATGAACTGGTCAGTGAGACAACATCTGAGCCTGACGGGGTGTGGACGGTCAGCGGGATAAAACCCGGTCCTGCCGAGATTGGCGGGATGAAACCCGGTCCCAATTTGATAAGAGCGGTCAGCGGGATTATACCCGGTCCTGCCGAGATTGGCGGGATGAAACCCGGTCCCAATTTGATAAAAGCGGTCAGCGGGATTATACCCGGTCCTGCCGAAATAAGCGGTCAGCGGGATTATACCCGGTCCTGCGAGATTGGCGGATGAAACCCGGTCCCAATTTGATAAAAACGGTCAGCGGATTATACCCAGTCCTGGAGATAGCGGTCAGCGGGATTATACCCGGTCCTGCCGAGATTGGCGGGATGAAACCCGGTCCAATTTGATAAGAGCGGTCAGCGGGATTATACCCGGGCCGATAAAAACCCGGTCCTGCCGAGGTTAGCGGTCAGCGGGATAAAACCCGGTCCTGCCGAACTAAGCGGTCAGCGGGATAAAACCCGGTCCTGCCGAGATAAGCGGTCAGCGGGATAAAACCCGGTCCCAACGTGCTTTTGCGAATGGTCAGTGGGATAAAACCCAATCCTGCCATCCAATTGGTCAAGAAATTGAATTTGATTTGCCAAGAAACAAGCAATTAAATTTGATTTTCCAAGAAACAAGAATTTGAACTTGATTTTTGACTTTTGACGTTTTGAATTTTTCTGATTTTTCGAGAGAATCATTTTTCAAAAATAATTTGCCCCAGTGTAGGGCCCTTTTCCCTTCTTTTCTCTTTCTTCGGCATCGGCCTTCCACATCACCAGATGTTCTTTCGTTGATTTCAACAATGAATACCTGCACAGGGGGCTTACCAAAATATGACATGCATTCACATTTTCATGAAAAGAGCAGCGTGATTGATTTGAAAGATGCATTATTTGATTCTTGGGCGAAATCCTCAATTGGACTAACAAAAATATTTGCCCCTGTGTGGGCTTGTTTTCACGAAATCTCATAACAAAAGTTTTGCCCCAGTATGGGCCATTTAATTGCAAAAACTTGTCTGGATGACTTTCCATTTATTTGAACATTGTAAGAAACTATGTTTCCTAAAAGAAAATTTCATGATGATTTTCTTGAAATAAAATCAGATCATAGAAGATTTCTTCCTCACCTTGGCATTGGTGTTTTGGGTAATGGGTCACAATTTCCAGTTGGTTCATCTTTCAGGACCGATCAAGTGGGTGTTATTTCTGATTTGGAAATGGGAGGTCAAGATTTGTCTTTCTTTTTTTTCCAAATTGTACGTAATCCCATCAATATCACATCTTAGTGAAAGCAGAGAGTTTGTCACCCTTATTTCAAGAAAACTTAGTCAACATACAAGCTTTTTAGGCTTGTAACGTATGGACAGAAGTGATAGCTAAACATGTAGAAACGGGTTATACCCTTATGATCACAAATGATTTGATGAATTTCTTATGAGTATGATCCTCACTTTGGATTGTCATGAAGGAATAAGTCAACTATGGACTTTATTAGCTTGTAATTTGGCTTGAAAACGATAGCTAAAGAATAAAACTTTAAAGGACATAGCACCGAAGATCGCATTTTCCCAAAATTGCCCCTATTTTGAACTCGAAGATTCTGAACTTTGTTTGATCACTCAATAGGGACTTCACCATCGAATCCTTTGTATTTCATTTTTCCTTTTTGCTTTTCCGTTTTCTTTTCTTTGATCTGGTGGGTTTTCCATGGTGAGTAGCGTCAACCTCATGCTCAAGTAATTCAGAAATACAGCTAAAATTTTCCAGCATCAGAAATTTTCTTGACAGGGCCATTGCAAAAAACAAAAGTCAGGACTTTCGGCTTTTGTAATGGGGTCAGGTGGGGTGCTTAAAAAAGTTAAGGCTTGAGAGCGGATTTCGAAAGTGGTTTGAAGAATCTGAGATCGCATTGTTGCGCCAACCCTATTTTAGGGTTAAATCAGAATTTGCCTCAGTTTATGCTCAATTGAGGCTTTTTCTCTTTCATTTTCTTTCTTCTTTGATTTTTTGGCCTTTTGCCATTCTTTTGAAATTTGACAAAATTTGCCCCAGTTTATTTGTGAACTGAGGTTCTCTTTTCTCTTTTGTCTTTTGATTTTGTGGCTTTTCACCTTTTCATTTCTTGAAATTTTCCTTTTCAACTCAAACTTGCCCCAGTGTGGGGTTTGCGATTCTCACGGGTTGCCAAACGAAGATTTTATTCTGAAGGCTCAAAAGGGATAACTAGGGAAAGAATGTTTGATTGGAAAAGAAGAGGGCCTGACCTTTATTCTGTTCCTTACAATAACGCTGAAAGGAACCTTTCGTTAATGCGAAATTTTTTGCATGTATCTGAATTAACTGACTGAGGATGACTTCTGTTCGTCCATAAGTGGTTCGTCGGACAAAACCCTTCCTTTTTCCTTTTTCCAAAATTGAATCCCAGATAAATTCAAACTTCTCCAATTTGTGATTCCCTCTTTTCTTTTCTTTTGGCATTTTTTGCTTTTGCTTTTTTTTTGAAAAGAACCTCCAATTTTGGCTCAAATGAGGATGCAAGGGATAAATAGTGTTTGGATTATAGAAACGATGGCCAAAGTATCATTCTTACACTTCATGACAACCAAAGTAACGAAATGATCCTTTGAAAATCCATTCCCTTTTTAGATATTTGAAAATTTTCCAATATAGGGTAGTGATCATTAGGGCTTTTATTTGAAACGAAATTATTCTTTCAAAGGCTCAAATGGGAGAACAAATGATAAAATGTGTATAGATAGAGAAACGAATGCTCGAAGTATCATTCCAAATTTTCAAAACAAACAAGAATAATGCACATTTTTGCTTTCACTTAGATGTGAATTGAATCTGGTTAAACCAATGGGCATTTTCAAGCAAAAGTTGCCCCAATTTGCAATTTATCAATCAATGTGACTGATTTTATTTTGGGGTTAAGTGAAGGAGAAAAGGTATCTCACGGGTCTTCTGAGTGACCTCTTTTGATTTTGAGCACTCTTATTGTGTAGCTCAGATCACCAATCTAGTGTACACAAGAATTTTAGAAAGTATACACTTGTGAAATTCAGGCTAGAGGTTGAAAAAACCTCAATTTGGTCTTATTTCTCAAAATTCATCATGAAATCTCCAATGAGTAAGAATAAAGAATGAAATGTACATAAATATACACAAAACAATAATTGTCCAAAAATTTTATTGCTGAAAAAGTTTGAAAAAAAAATTTCTCATTCAATTATGATACAAATGAGAAGAGACTTGTAAAGAGCTCCACATATACACTTTTGTCTCTTTTCTTTTGGGGAACAAAATGTATTAACAAATCAAATATAAAACACTTTCCTTTGGAAAACAATTACAACATCTCTCAGAGGCTTTAGCGTAGAGCTTCCAGATAAATCATTTATGTTTTCGTTGTAAGGTCTGCCCAAGAATCAAGTAACACTCGTAATCTTCAAACTTTATTGGATTAAAATTATCATCAGATATAGAAGAATATTTTCGCCTTATTGAAACATTTTTATGAATGCAGGGGAGGGGGAAAACAAAAGAAAAATACCCCGAGTTAGTAGGCAAAACTGTAAAATCGGTATGCATGTCCTATGGGGGGAACCCTTTTATGCCAAGGGTAGGCCTAGCATGAAAATGCAATCCGCTAGAGTAGGCACTATACAATACCTGATGGATCCGATCAGCTTATGGAGTGAAAAATAATTTGAAAAATTTGGCCAATTGGAATGAAAAGAGACGTTGGTCAAAATGAGGACCTTGTCTGAAGGGATTGATCACTTTTGATCGATACAAGGACTTGCAAAAAACGTACGAGTTTGACCTTGACGAACTTCCTATCGAAGAGATTGGAATTCGTTTTGACAACTTTTCTCAGTGAAGCACGGGTCAAAACTCCAATTGATCAAATGGCTGGATGCAATGGATGTTTTTCTCAAAATCGATTAGGTTTTCCGTTTTGAAAATCGACATTGAAACCCTAATTGGTCAAATGAAATTGACAAATTATTAAAAATCGACCGGATTACCCTAGAAAGGGAAACAGGTCAAATGAATTGAATGAAATTTAATTTATCCAAAATTAATCAGATCACCCTAACAAGGGTAAATTGATCAACTAGAATGAACGAAAATTGATTTATTCAAAATCGGCTCGGATGCCCTAAAAATGGGTAAATTGGCCAAATGAATGAAATTGAATTAGTGATTTATTCAAAAATCGGCCGAATGACCCTAAAAAGGGTAAATTGGTCAAATGAATTGACAATTTATTGAAAAATCGACCAGGTGACCCTAAAAAGGGTAAATTGGTCAAATGAATTGACAATTTATTGAATGAATTGGCAAAATGGATTGGTTGAATTGTCCGGCCATTGGTTATTTCAAAATTATTGAAGTGCATTAGTCTATGACCTTCTAAAAATCAAATTTTGGCCTCAATTTATCATCTCAACCATGAGGAATCATTTGTGAATTTTCTTCAAATTAATGTCCTTTACGCAAAGGATTTTTACCAATTTTGATAAAAATGGCCAAAAAGTGATTATTAGATGCTCATATTCCAAAGATCACTCTATGAAAATGATCGGATCCTACCTTACCTTGTGCACTACCCCTTTGGATGGTACAAAAATGTAAACGTGCAAGTCTCACTGGATTAAGTATCCGAGACACAAGGTGGCTTATTCCTAAACACGGGATTCCCTATGTGGCATTCCCTTTCTATGGTTTGTGCATGATGCCATTTTATTAAAGCAGTAAAATATGCAATCCGAAATGAAACATGACCTAAAAGGACCTTTTATACGCCAAGGTAGGCTTAGAATGCCATGCAATTATTAATCTATGAATGCAATATACCAAAATCTTTAAACGTGCAATAACCTATCTACGAGGGTAGGTTCTAAAAGAAGGTCATACCAGACCTCTTATTTGCTAGGGTTTGTGAATGCAATGGGGACACAAAACCAAGAAAGGTTAGCTCAGCCAGATAAATACACATAACACATTGTGGCAACGAAATCAGCACAAAGAAATAAAGCGATAAAAGGGAGAAAGGGGTTGGACCCCTCCCCTCGTGAATAGTGTCCCTAATAGGGTAAGGTCGACTCTACCCTAGGCAAGCTAAAATGGATGCATGAGGTTAGGGTTCACTAATGCATCTAGACTCGATAAGTCATAGGTCCCCGAGCCTTCAGACTTGGAAACCAAGGGTCATCACTCCCAAGGTTCCTTGTCGGTGGCTCGAGCGATTCCCCAGACGTTGCTACGCACACGTCGTGTTACGGCTACCCGTCTGGGCGAATCTAAAAAATCCTCAACCTTCGACTAAAAACTAATAGGTTATCAACCTAATGTTTAAAGCGGAAGATCGAGTGACCCCTCGGATCATGCTACGCACACGTCGTGATACGATCACATGTCCAAGTGGGTCGCCTAAAATCCTAATAAGGTGGAGTGGCGTGACAAGCCACTAAAAGAAAAATAAATGAGGGGTAAAAAATAATTAAAGCGTATGCGCGTATGCTAGTGCTCGTTTGGAGGGGAGGGATCAAGAACCAACGCGAGGCTCTAGGGTACATCCCCCACCCAAATGCAATGCAAAGCGCGAGATAAAACGAGTAAAATATACATCCAAACAACCAATCATACATACGTGAGTGGGGAGTAGTTTGGTACGTGCGCGAGGCAAAAAGTCCTAAAAAGGAAAAATGCAACCCTAATATCCAAACGCTATGCATAAAAAGGGTAGAAAAGGGAAAAGAATGGCCAAATCAAATGCTCGGACCCACTTAGGAAGTCCCCAGTGGAGTCGCCAACTGTCGCGCCCCACTTTTCGATTGATGAATGATGTGTTGTATGTGTGAGTGTGTGTGATATACATGTGAACGTGTGCGAAATGAAAAGTAAAAGGCCATGGGACTTAAGAATGCGACGATTTGGCCAAGTGAAGTTCAAAAAGGGTTTTTTTAATGAAAATGGAGTCGCCACTTGGTATCGAGTTAGGGTGTACCAAGTCACCCAAAAATGATTTTTTGTTTTTGAATAAAAAAAGTAAATAAACCCTTTTAAAGCACTTTTTGGGTCTACGTAACCAAAAGAGGGATCGGGGGTCACATTTGACGAAGGGGAAGGCAAGGATAAAAATCCAAGGCACCCCTTCGACCTAGCCAAGGCTAGTTGCGTGACTTAAACCAATTTTTCCTAATTTTTCTACCCAAGGGATGTATCGCGTATTGGATATGTCTATATGAATGCAAAAACCTAGACCTAGGGGGACATGGGGGAAATTTCTCTTCAAAGGTTGAGTGATGCCAATCACATTAATTGTGAAGCCCACTAATGATCCTTTGGAGAGGTCACACCTAAACCTAAATGACGTGAAAAATGAGTGGAATGCATGCCATGTGAAAGTGTGAGTTTGTGAAGTGAGAAGAACGATAAACGTAATAAGATAAGAGTGAAGGTGTGCAAATGTAGATGAAAGTACTCGTGTGCGAGTGAAGATAAAATGTTCGTGTGCAAGTGAAGATAAAAGGGTTCGTGTGCTAGTGGAGACAAAAAAAGTGTTCGTGTGCAAGTGAAGGTGATAAAAAGGTGCATGTGTGCAGATGAGACAAAAGTGAAAGTGTAATGATAGGGTGGATTGAGAATGCATGAGCCTAGGGAATTCATGCATATTGGGTACGGGGAGACCTAAATCGTGACTTGATTTTCCCTTTGATTAGAGGGAATATAAGCGTGCTAAGGCTTAGAAAAAGCCACACTCGTCTATATCCCATATTTAAGGGGACTCTCATGCAAATGTACCCTAACTAGTATGAGATGCAAGACCTAAAGTGAGGGGAAAGGGGAATCGAGGAGCATGCCAGATGATAAAACGAAGGAAAAATGCATGATATGTAGTGAACAGGCAAATAATGCATTAATGAAAAACAAAGGAAAAATCCTATTGGGTCTAGCGTTGGACTAGCCCTTTCTATGAATTCCTACTAGCATTAATGAGCCACAACTAGCGTTGAACTAGTGTGGTGACGTACATTCATCCATTCCATTCATTCATGGTTATGAAAGCAAGTAGACATGCCAAAACGCTCATAAACACGTAACACGTAGCATTTAGCATGCTCGACTAGATGCAAGAACCTAATAAAGCAATTAAACATGTAGCATCAAAAGCAAGCAACCAAGGGGAAGGGGAAATGGACCAGATGCTCTCCGAGCCCTATCTATTACAAGCCAAGAGGTGTACACATACCTCATAAAAACATAAAAGGGGAAAGGGAAATGGACCAGATGCTCTCCGAGCCCTATCTATTACAAGCCAAGAGGTGTACACATACCCCATAAAACATAAAGGGGAAGCAAGTAAATGCATGCAAGGAGGTAAGGAAAGCGGAGACAGGGCATATTCACATAACAAGTAAGATCACATAGGAGAGACAAAAAGGGATAAAAGAAATTGTACCTCCCTTGAGTTGATGCCTTAAATTGAGTGAAACCACTTATTTACCCTCCAAAAATAATAAATGAGTCAAGGTACCAATTTATTTATCAAATAATCATAAAAAATAAAATGGCAAACTTGAAATTGAATCAATTGAATCATGTAAGCAAACAACATTCAAGAAGTCAAAAGAAGAAAGGACTTGATTGCAAAAATAAACAAAGTTTTGGGGTCAAAATTAAAGGAAATAAAGTTCAGGGACCTATTTGCAATTAAATTAAGGACCGAATTGAGAGAAGTTGAAAATATCCAGGGCCACAGTACAGTCAAGGAAAAATTCAGGGACTGATTTGCAAAATCGTTTTCTGGTTTCTTAATGGACCAAACCATTGGGCCTTTGTATTTATTTCGTGGGCCAAGACTCATCAAATCCAATAGAAAATCCAAGGGCAAATGGAATGGGCTAGTCCACTATTCTGACCCCAAAAATAAACCAACAAACTGGTGGGCTTTAATCCTCCAGCCCAGGACGAACCCAAATGAAAGAAAACCAAACCCAGTTCCAAGTAGCCCAAACAAATAGCCAAACCCAATTCCTCTTTTGTTTTACCAAAAACCCAACAAAGCTAATAGGTCTAATTTCATTCCAAAATCCGGGATTAATTATTTTAAAAGCATACCTAAAACAACAAAAAAATAATAATAATAATTAAGCTTGAAAGGGGGTAAAAATGATTATTTTACAGAAGTTTTCGGGCCTTAGTGAAATTACTCAAAGATTTGGGGATCAAAACGTGATTTGTTAAACATTTTCATACCAGCTCACGATGCATCTTCTTCTTCTTTGTTAGTTTTTTTCCTGCTGTAATTTCTACGGCAACTTAGCGACATCACCTCAAGATTTCAAGCCCAAGTGCACGATACACATATACCCAAATCGCCGACAAAGCCAATCCAATATTATGCAAGGAATTCCGACAAGACAGATTGCAAAACAAATGGACAGATTGCAGGCTTTGGAAGAAAAGAAAAAGCCGCAGGAACACTAAAAGAAACAAAACCCAGGAACAAAAAAAACAAAATAAAAGCGAGATGAGTTGGGACATTATTTTGGGATGGTACCTGATGAAGGCTTTTTGTTGAATCGAAATCCAAACAGGAAACGCGCGAAGGAGTCGTTTGGAGCTGATTCGTTGCAGCTTTTGACATGGAACAGGGAGATGGGATCAACGACTTCAGGTCCAAATTCGAGGGATCTCCTGATGTTATTTCTCCAAGATCTCTGAACGGAAATCTCTCTCCTGATGTCACAGAGTATGCAGAAGCTAACAGCTTGGTGAATGATGCCTCGATGGAGAAAATCTTCGCTCAAGAAAGCTGGAGGATCAGCCTTTTCCAAGGAAAAACGCAGCTTGCATTCTCCCTCTTGCTCTCGTTTCTTCTGTTTTCTTTTTTTAGCCCAGCCGCCAACCTCAGCTCTCTCTATTTCTTGGTTTTTCTTTTCACCGAAGCTCCCTGCCGTCCACTATCCTCTCTAAACTCTCCCTCTGGTTTTTCCCTAGCCCTCTCCCAGAAGCTTGCTCAGTTTTCTTTCTTTTTGTTTCGCCAACTTGCGGCCGTCAACCTCCCTTACCTCTCTCTTTCTCCTTCTCAGCTAAAACCTAGCCAAAACCCCTTCTAGATTCATCCTCTCCTCCAGGTGTCCTAGACACCTGGCCTCTTATGCTAAAATTTACCCCCCGAAGGACCTCCTGAAATCTCGTTTTCAAGCTGCGGCAAAAACGCAGCTTTTATGCCGCGTATTGGCTACTTTTCCTTTTTTCCTTTTTTTTTTTTTTGAAATTAGTAATTTAATTACAAATAAAATTAAAACAAAAACAACAATTCAAGTAATATCAAACAAAAACAAACAATCAAAAAATAATAATAAACAACAAAGTTGTGATTTTTCAATTTCCATTTTCATCATTTTTCACTTTTTCTTCCAAGAAAACATTGAATTTAAGTTACAAACAACTAAGACATATTTTTGATGTTTTCCTTTTCTTTTTTCTAAAAACTCTATGCTAATTTTAAACTTAAAAGCTAAAACTAAAAACTAAAACTAAAACTAAACAAGAATAAATAGCAAATGAAATAGGTCAACTAAAAGGGCGAAAATGAATAAAACTAAAATATCATAACAACTAATAGTGCAAAACACACAATAACGAACTAAAATGCAAGCAATCTAAAATGAAAATCATGAAACAGATGCTACATAAAATTATTCAAAATTTGGTGTCTACAGTTTGCCCCTCTTTGTCTGAGTTTTGAAAAAACTTGAGACAAAGAAGTTGACACCAAATACTTACCTGTGTTATTGGGCTGCAAAAGATTCCAACGAACAGGAATTCTAACACGGGACTGACCCGAATAAGAATTTAAAATTGGGATAGACCCGCGGAATAGACCCGAACAAAAATTTAAAATTGGGATAGACCCACGGCTAGCGGCGGGGTAAAATGAAAGGCGCACTGGCGGGACTAACCTCACGCTCCAGTGGCGGTGAAAATGAAATGTCTTGACAATCAGACAGTGGGATCAAACCCGAACCTGTCGTGAGAACTTGATTTGATTTGATTTTTGGATTTTTGGATTTTTTTTGATTTTTTTTTGTCTTTTTGATTTTTGATTTTTTTTATTTTTCTGATCTTTTGAGGAAATCTTTTCAAAATTTGCCCCAGTATGATGAACTGGTCAGTGAGACAACATCTGAGCCTGACGGGGTGTGGACGGTCAGCGGGATAAAACCCGGTCCTGCCGAGATTGGCGGGATGAAACCCGGTCCCAATTTGATAAGAGCGGTCAGCGGGATTATACCCGGTCCTGCCGAGATTGGCGGGATGAAACCCGGTCCCAATTTGATAAAAGCGGTCAGCGGGATTATACCCGGTCCTGCCGAAATAAGCGGTCAGCGGGATTATACCCAGTCCTGCGAGATTGGCGGGATAAAACCCGGTCCCAATTGATAAAAGCGGTCAGCGGGATTATACCCGATCCTGCCGAGATTGGCGGGATAAAACCCGGTCCCAATTGATAAAAGCGGTCAGCGGGATTATACCCGGTCCTGCCGAGGTTGGCGGGATAAAACCCGGTCCCAATTGATACAAGCGGTCAGCGGGATTATACCCGGTCCTGCCGAGATTGACGGATGAAACCCGTCCAATTTGATAAAAAGCGGTCAGCGGGATTATACCCCGGTCCTGCCGAGATAAGCGGTCAGCGGGATAAAACCCGGTCCTGCCGAACTAAGCGGTCAGCGGGATAAAACCCGGTCCTGCCGAGATAAGCGGTCAGCGGGATAAAACCCGGTCCTGCCGAGATAAGCGGTCAGCGGGATAAAACCCGGTCCCAATGTGCTTTTGCGAATGGTCAGTGGGATAAAACCCAATCCTGCCATCCAATTGGTCAAGAAATTGAATTTGATTTGTCAAAAAACAAGCAATTAAATTTGATTTTCCAAGAAACAAGAATTTGAACTTGATTTTTGACTTTTGACGTTTTGAATTTTTCTGATTTTTCGAGAGAATCATTTTTCAAAAATAATTTGCCCCAGTGTAGGGCCCTTTTCCCTTCTTTTCTCTTTCTTCGGCATCGGCCTTCCACATTACCAGATGCTCTTTCGTTGATTTCAACAATGAATACCTGCACAGGGGGCTTACCAAAATATGACATGCATTCACATTTTCATGAAAAGAGCAGCGTGATTGATTTGAAAGATGCATCATTTGATTCTTGGGCGAAATCCTCAATTGGACTAACAAAAATATTTGCCCCTGTGTGGGCTTGTTTTCACGAAATCTCATAACAAAAGTTTTGCCCCAATATGGGTCATTTAATTGCAAAAACTTGTCTGGATGACTTTCCATTTATTTGAACATTGTAAGAAACTATGTTTCCTAAAAGAAAATTTCATGATGATTTTCTTGAAATAAAATCAGATCATAGAAGATTTCTTCCTCACCTTGGCATTGGTGTTTTGGGTAATGGGTCACAATTTCCAGTTGGTTCATCTTTCAGGACCGATCAAGTGGGTGTTATTTCTGATTTGGAAATGGGAGGTCAAGATTTGTCTTTCTTTTTTTTCCAAATTGTACGTAATCCCATCAATATCACATCTTAGTGAAAGCAGAGAGTTTGTCACCCTTATTTCAAGAAAACTTAGTCAACATACAAGCTTTTTAGGCTTGTAACGTATGGACAGAAGTGATAGCTAAACATGTAGAAACGGGTTATACCCTTATGATCACAAATGATTTGATGAATTTCTTATGAGTATGATCCTCACTTTGGATTGTCATGAAGGAATAAGTCAACTACGGACTTTATTAGCTTGTAATTTAGCTTGAAAACGATAGCTAAAGAATAAAACTTTAAAGGACATAGCACCGAAGATCGCATTTTCCCAAAATTGCCCCTATTTTGAACTCGAAGATTCTGAACTTTGTTTGATCACTCAATAGGGACTTCACCATCGAATCCTTTGTATTTTATTTTTCCTTTTTGCTTTTCCGTTTTCTTTTCTTTGATCTGGTGGGTTTTCCATGGTGAGTAGCGTCAACCTCATGCTCAAGTAATTCAGAAATACAGCTAAAATTTTCCGGCATCAGAAATTTTCTTGACAGGGCCATTGCAAAAAACAAAAGTCAGGACTTTCGGCTTTTGTAATGGGGTCAGGTGGGGTGCTTAAAAAAGTTAAGGCTTGAAAGCGGATTTCGAAAGTGGTTTGAAGAATCTGAGATCGCATTGTTGCGCCAACCCTATTTTAGGGTTAAATCAGAATTTGCCCCAGTTTATGCTCAATTGAGGCTTTTCACTTTCATTTTCTTTTCTTTTGCCTTTTCGGCTTTTTGCCATTCTTTGAAATTTGCCCCAGTTTATTTTTGAACTGAGGTTCTCTTTTCTCTTTTGTCTTTGATTTTGTTGCTTTTCACTTTTTCACTTCTTGAAACTTTCCCTTTTTCAACTCAAACTTGCCCCAGTGTAGGGTTTGCGATTCTTAGGGGTTGCCAAATGAAGTATTTTACTCTGAAGGCTCAAAAAGGATAACTAGGGATAGAACGTTTGATTGGAAAAGAAGATGGTCTGACTTGTATTCCGTTCCTTACATTAACTCTGAAAAGAAATTTTCATTAATGGGAAATTTTTGGCATGTATCTGAATTAACTGACTGAGGAAGACCCTTGTTCATCCATTTTGTGAAACATAGGCGATCCACGCGGACAAAACTCTTCTTTTCTTTTCAAAATTGGACCCAAGTGGAATCAAATTTTCCCAATTTGCGGTTCCCTTTCTCCCTTTTTCTTTTTCAAAATTCCCCAATCTCCTTCCCCAATGTGGGGTGCGATCATAGGTGCTTTGAAAAGAACCACCAATTTTAGCTCAAATGAGGATGCAAGGGGTAAAACAGTGTTTTAAGTGGTAGAAACGATGGCCAAAGCATCATTCTTACGCTTCATGACAAACCAAAGTAAAGAAAATGCTCATTGAGAATCCATTCCCCCTTTTGATATTCGAAAATTTTCCATTGTAGGGTTGTGATCATCAAGGCGCTTATTTGAAACGAAGTTATTCTTTTAAAGGCTCAAACGGGAGAGCAAATGATAAAATCTGTATGGGTAGAGAACCGAATGCTCAAAGTATTCCAAATTTTCAAAACAAATAAGAATAATGCACCCTTTCGCTTTCACTTAGATGTGATTTGAGTCTAATTAGACACCATGGACATTTTTCCAAGTAAAGGTTGCCCCAATGGGGTCAATAGAAGTGGCAAAACATGAATTGTTCAGCGAAGGAGAAAAGGTATCTCATTGGGCCTTTTGAAGGACCCCTTTTTGTTTAGCACTCTTATTGGATGATTCGGATCAACAATCTGGTGTACATAAGGATTTTTTAAGGCAGGCACTTGTGAATTTTCAGACCAGAGGTCGGAAAAATCTCAATTTGGTCTTATTTCTTAAAATTCATCATGAAATCTCCAATGAGCAAAAGAATGAAATGTACATGAATATACACAAAACAATAATTGTCCAAAACTTTATTGCTGAAAGAGTTTGAAACAAAAATTCCTCGTTCAATTACGATACAAATGAGGAGGGAAATTTCTAGAGAGCTCCACATATACACTTTTCGTCTCCTTTCCTTTTGAAACAAAAATGTATTAACAAATCAAATAAACAGAATTTTCCTTTGAAAAATAATTACAAAATCTCCCAGAGGCTTTAGCGGAAACATTTATGTAGGATCTGCCCAAGAATCAAATAATACTTGTAATCTTGATACTCTATCAAATCAAAATTGTTATCAGGTATAGAAGAAATATTTTCACCTTATTGAAACATTTTTATGAATGCAGGGGAGGGGGAAAAACAAAAGAAAAATACCCTGAGCTAGTAATCAAGACTATAAAATCGGTATGCATGCCCTATGGAGGGAACCCTTTTTGTGCCAATGGTAGGCCTAGCATGAAAATGCAATCCTCTAGGGTAGGCACCATACCATACCTGATGGATCTGATCAACTCATTGAGTGAGACATAATTTGAAAAAATTTGGCCAATTGGAGTGACGAGAGACGTTTGTCAAAATGAGGATCTCGTCCGAAAGGATTGATCACCTTTGATTTGCAAAACGCACGGGTTTGACTTTGACGAACTCCTATCGAAGAGATTGGAATTCGTTGATAAAATTTCTCAGTGAATTACAGGTCAAAACCCTAATTGATCAAGTGATTGGATGCAATGAACGGTTTTCTTCAAAATTGACTAGATTTCCCAATTTGGATTTTGACAATGAAACCCTAATAGGGCAAATGGGTTGAATGAAATTGACAATTTATTTAAAATCGACCGAATTACCCTAAAAAAGGAAACAGGTCAAATGAATTGAATGAAATTTATCCAAAATTAATCAGATCACCCTAAAAAGGGTAAACTGATCAAACAGATTGAACGAAACTTGATTTATTCAAAATCGGCTCGGTTGCCCTAAAAATGGGTAAACTGGCCAAATGAATGAGATTGAATTAGTGATTTATACAAAAATCGGCCGAATGACCCTAAAAAGGGTAAATTGGCCAAATGAATGAAATTGAATTAGTGATTTATTCAAAAATCGGCCGAATGACCCTAAAAAGGGTAAATTGGTCAAATGAATTGACAATTTATTGAAAAATCGACCAGGTGACCCTAAAAAGGGTAAATTGGTCAAATGAATTGACAATTTATTGAATGAATTGGCAAAATGGATTGGTTGAATTGTCCGGCCATTGGTTATTTCAAAATTATTGAAGTGCATTAGTCTATGACCTTCTAAAAATCAAATTTTGGCCTCAATTTATCATCTCAACCATGAGGAATCATTTGTGAATTTTCTTCAAATTAATGTCCTTTACGCAAAGGATTTTTACCAATTTTGATAAAAATGGCCAAAAAGTGATTATTAGATGCTCATATTCCAAAGATCACTCTATGAAAATGATCGGATCCTACCTTACCTTGTGCACTACCCCTTTGGATGGTACAAAAATGTAAACGTGCAAGTCTCACTGGATTAAGTATCCGAGACACAAGGTGGCTTATTCCTAAACACGGGATTCCCTATGTGGCATTCCCTTTCTATGGTTTGTGCATGATGCCATTTTATTAAAGCAGTAAAATATGCAATCCGAAATGAAACATGACCTAAAAGGACCTTTTATACGCCAAGGTAGGCTTAGAATGCCATGCAATTATTAATCTATGAATGCAATATACCAAAATCTTTAAACGTGCAATAACCTATCTACGAGGGTAGGTTCTAAAAGAAGGTCATACCAGACCTCTTATTTGCTAGGGTTTGTGAATGCAATGGGGACACAAAACCAAGAAAGGTTAGCTCAGCCAGATAAATACACATAACACATTGTGGCAACGAAATCAGCACAAAGAAATAAAGCGATAAAAGGGAGAAAGGGGTTGGACCCCTCCCCTCGTGAATAGTGTCCCTAATAGGGTAAGGTCGACTCTACCCTAGGCAAGCTAAAATGGATGCATGAGGTTAGGGTTCACTAATGCATCTAGACTCGATAAGTCATAGGTCCCCGAGCCTTCAGACTTGGAAACCAAGGGTCATCACTCCCAAGGTTCCTTGTCGGTGGCTCGAGCGATTCCCCAGACGTTGCTACGCACACGTCGTGTTACGGCTACCCGTCTGGGCGAATCTAAAAAATCCTCAACCTTCGACTAAAAACTAATAGGTTATCAACCTAATGTTTAAAGCGGAAGATCGAGTGACCCCTTGGATCATGCTACGCACACGTCGTGATACGATCACATGTCCAAGTGGGTCGCCTAAAATCCTAATAGGGTGGAGTGGCGTGACAAGCCACTAAAAGAAAAATAAATGAGGGGTAAAAAATAATTAAAGCGTATGCGCGTATGCTAGTGCTCGTTTGGAGGGGAGGGATCAAGAACCAACGCGAGGTTCTAGGGTACATCCCCCACCCAAATGCAATGCAAAGCGCGAGATAAAACGAGTAAAATATACATCCAAACAACCAATCATACATACGTGAGTGGGGAGTAGTTTGGTACGTGCGCGAGGCAAAAAGTCCTAAAAAGGAAAAATGCAACCCTAATATCCAAACGCTATGCATAAAAAGGGTAGAAAAGGGAAAAGAATGGCCAAATCAAATGCTCGGACCCACTTAGGAAGTCCCCAGTGGAGTCGCCAACTGTCGCGCCCCACTTTTCGAATGATGAATGATGTGTTGTATGTGTGAGTGTGTGTGATATACATGTGAACGTGTGCGAAATGAAAAGTAAAAGGCCATGGGACTTAAGAATGCGACGATTTGGCCAAGTGAAGTTCAAAAAGGGTTTTTTTAATGAAAATGGAGTCGCCACTTGGTATCGAGTTAGGGTGTACCAAGTCACCCAAAAATGATTTTTTGTTTTTGAATAAAAAAAGTAAATAAACCCTTTTAAAGCACTTTTTGGGTCTACGTAACCAAAAGAGGGATCGGGGGTCACATTTGACGAAGGGGAAGGCAAGGATAAAAATCCAAGGCACCCCTTCGACCTAGCCAAGGCTAGTTGCGTGACTTAAACCAATTTTTCCTAATTTTTCTACCCAAGGGATGTATCGCGTATTGGATATGTCTATATGAATGCAAAAACCTAGACCTAGGGGGACATGGGGGAAATTTCTCTTCAAAGGTTGAGTGATGCCAATCACATTAATTGTGAAGCCCACTAATGATCCTTTGGAGAGGTCACACCTAAACCTAAATGACGTGAAAAATGAGTGGAATGCATGCCATGTGAAAGTGTGAGTTTGTGAAGTGAGAAGAACGATAAACGTAATAAGATAAGAGTGAAGGTGTGCAAATGTAGATGAAAGTACTCGTGTGCGAGTGAAGATAAAATGTTCGTGTGCAAGTGAAGATAAAAGGGTTCGTGTGCTAGTGGAGACAAAAAAAGTGTTCGTGTGCAAGTGAAGGTGATAAAAAGGTGCATGTGTGCAGATGAGACAAAAGTGAAAGTGTAATGATAGGGTGGATTGAGAATGCATGAGCCTAGGGAATTCATGCATATTGGGTACGGGGAGACCTAAATCGTGACTTGATTTTCCCTTTGATTAGAGGGAATATAAGCGTGCTAAGGCTTAGAAAAAGCCACACTCGTCTATATCCCATATTTAAGGGGACTCTCATGCAAATGTACCCTAACTAGTATGAGATGCAAGACCTAAAGTGAGGGGAAAGGGGAATCGAGGAGCATGCCAGATGATAAAACGAAGGAAAAATGCATGATATGTAGTGAACAGGCAAATAATGCATTAATGAAAAACAAAGGAAAAATCCTATTGGGTCTAGCGTTGGACTAGCCCTTTCTATGAATTCCTACTAGCATTAATGAGCCACAACTAGCGTTGGACTAGTGTGGTGACGTACATTCATCCATTCCATTCATTCATAGTTATGAAAGCAAGTAGACATGCCAAAACGCTCGTAAACACATAGCACGTAACACTTAGCATGCTCGACTAGATGCAAGAGCCTAATAAAGCAATTAAACATGTATCAACGAAAGCAAGCAACCAAGGGGGAAGGGGAAGTGGACCAGATGCTCTCCGAGCCCTATCTATTACAAGCCAAGAGGTGTACACATACCCCATAAAACATAAAGGGGAAGGGGAAATGGACCAGATGCTCTCCGAGCCCTATCTATTACAAGCCAAGAGGTGTACACATACCCCATAAAACATAAAGGGGAAGCAAGTAAATGCATGCAAGGAGGTAAGGAAAGCGGAGTAGGCATGCATATTCACATAACACGTAGGATCACATAGGAGAGACAAAAAGGGATAAAAGAAATTGTACCTCCCTTGAGTTGATGCCTTAAATTGAGTGAAACCACTTATTTACCCTCCAAAAATAATAAATGAGTCAAGGTACCAATTTATTTATCAAATAATCATAAAAAATAAAATGGCAAACTTGAAATTGAATCAATTGAATCATGTAAGCAAACAACATTCAAGAAGTCAAAAGAAGAAAGGACTTGATTGCAAAAATAAACAAAGTTTTGGGGTCAAAATTAAAGGAAATAAAGTTCAGGGACCTATTTGCAATTAAATTAAGGACCGAATTGAGAGAAGTTGAAAATATCCAGGGCCACAGTACAGTCAAGGAAAAATTCAGGGACTGATTTGCAAAATCGTTTTCTGGTTTCTTAATGGACCAAACCATTGGGCCTTTGTATTTATTTCGTGGGCCAAGACTCATCAAATCCAATAGAAAATCCAAGGGCAAATGGAATGGGCTAGTCCACTATTCTGACCCCAAAAATAAACCAACAAACTGGTGGGCTTTAATCCTCCAGCCCAGGACGAACCCAAATGAAAGAAAACCAAACCCAGTTCCAAGTAGCCCAAACAAATAGCCAAACCCAATTCCTCTTTTGTTTTACCAAAAACCCAACAAAGCTAATAGGTCTAATTTCATTCCAAAATCCGGGATTAATTATTTTAAAAGCATACCTAAAACAACAAAAAAATAATAATAATAATTAAGCTTGAAAGGGGGTAAAAATGATTATTTTACAGAAGTTTTCGGGCCTTAGTGAAATTACTCAAAGATTTGGGGATCAAAACGTGATTTGTTAAACATTTTCATACCAGCTCACGATGCATCTTCTTCTTCTTTGTTAGTTTTTTTCCTGCTGTAATTTCTACGGCAACTTAGCGACATCACCTCAAGATTTCAAGCCCAAGTGCACGATACACATATACCCAAATCGCCGACAAAGCCAATCCAATATTATGCAAGGAATTCCGACAAGACAGATTGCAAAACAAATGGACAGATTGCAGGCTTTGGAAGAAAAGAAAAAGCCGCAGGAACACTAAAAGAAACAAAACCCAGGAACAAAAAAAACAAAATAAAAGCGAGATGAGTTGGGACATTATTTTGGGATGGTACCTGATGAAGGCTTTTTGTTGAATCGAAATCCAAACAGGAAACGCGCGAAGGAGTCGTTTGGAGCTGATTCGTTGCAGCTTTTGACATGGAACAGGGAGATGGGATCAACGACTTCAGGTCCAAATTCGAGGGATCTCCTGATGTTATTTCTCCAAGATCTCTGAACGGAAATCTCTCTCCTGATGTCACAGAGTATGCAGAAGCTAACAGCTTGGTGAATGATGCCTCGATGGAGAAAATCTTCGCTCAAGAAAGCTGGAGGATCAGCCTTTTCCAAGGAAAAACGCAGCTTGCATTCTCCCTCTTGCTCTCGTTTCTTCTGTTTTCTTTTTTTAGCCCAGCCGCCAACCTCAGCTCTCTCTATTTCTTGGTTTTTCTTTTCACCGAAGCTCCCTGCCGTCCACTATCCTCTCTAAACTCTCCCTCTGGTTTTTCCCTAGCCCTCTCCCAGAAGCTTGCTCAGTTTTCTTTCTTTTTGTTTCGCCAACTTGCGGCCGTCAACCTCCCTTACCTCTCTCTTTCTCCTTCTCAGCTAAAACCTAGCCAAAACCCCTTCTAGATTCATCCTCTCCTCCAGGTGTCCTAGACACCTGGCCTCTTATGCTAAAATTTACCCCCCGAAGGACCTCCTGAAATCTCGTTTTCAAGCTGCGGCAAAAACGCAGCTTTTATGCCGCGTATTGGCTACTTTTCCTTTTTTCCTTTTTTTTTTTTTTGAAATTAGTAATTTAATTACAAATAAAATTAAAACAAAAACAACAATTCAAGTAATATCAAACAAAAACAAACAATCAAAAAATAATAATAAACAACAAAGTTGTGATTTTTCAATTTCCATTTTCATCATTTTTCACTTTTTCTTCCAAGAAAACATTGAATTTAAGTTACAAACAACTAAGACATATTTTTGATGTTTTCCTTTTCTTTTTTCTAAAAACTCTATGCTAATTTTAAACTTAAAAGCTAAAACTAAAAACTAAAACTAAAACTAAACAAGAATAAATAGCAAATGAAATAGGTCAACTAAAAGGGCGAAAATGAATAAAACTAAAATATCATAACAACTAATAGTGCAAAACACACAATAACGAACTAAAATGCAAGCAATCTAAAATGAAAATCATGAAACAGATGCTACATAAAATTATTCAAAATTTGGTGTCTACAGCTAGTGGCAGTGTAAATGAAATGCATGCTAGTGGGACTGACCCATGTTTAGCGGCAATGAAAATAAAATGCACACTAATGGGACTAACCCATGTTTAGTGGCAAAGAAAACAAAATACACGCTAGTGGGATGACCCATGTTTAGCGACAATGAAAACAAAATGCACACTAGTGGGACCCATGTTTAGTGGCAAAGAAAATAAAATGCTCACTGGTGGGACTAACCCATGTTCAGTGGCAGTGAAAAATGAAATGCGCAATAGTGGGGCTAACCCATGTTTAGTGGCAATGCAAATGAAGTGCTCACTAGTGGGACTGACCCAACGGCTAGTGGCAATGTAAATGAAATGCTCACTAGTGGGACTGACCCAACGGCTAGTGGCGGTGCAAAAGAAATACTGGTATGTATGAAGAAACTGTATAAGACTTGCTTGAAAAATTATCCAAAGATTTGCCCCAGTGTGATGCATTGGTCAGTGGGATTAAACCCGAGCCTGCCTTAGTTGATGGTACAAAATCCAAGCCCAACGTGACGTTTGTGATGTTGGCGGCACAAAATCCAGGCCCAACGTGATTTTTGTTATGTTGGCGGCACAAGAACCAGGCCCAACGTGATGTTGGCGGCACAAAGTTCAGGCCCAACGTGATTTTTGTGATGTTAGCGGTACAAAAATCAGGCCCAACGTGATGTTTCAAAAAAACAAGAAATTAAATTTAATTTGTCAAGAAACCAGAAGTTCAACTTGATTTTTTTTTTATTTTTGACTTTTTCTGATTTTTTTTATTTTTAAATTTTTTTGATCTTTTGATTTTTTGAGTTTTGAAAGAATCTTTTCAAAAATAATTTGCCCCAGTGTAAGGCCCTTTTTCCTTCTTTCTTCTCTTTCTTCGGTATCGGCCTTCCACATCACTAGATGCTTGTTCGTCGATTTCAGCCATGAATACCTGCACAGGGGGCTTACCAAAGTACAATATACGCTTAAAATTATTATTTCTTTTGAATTGATGCACCTACTACTCATGTAAAGAGCAGCATGATTGATTCAAAAAAAAATGTCTTGCTTGACTCTTGGACAAAATTCTCAAATGTGTTACAAAAATTTGCCCCAGTGTGGGCTTATTTCGCGAAATCTCACAAATAAAAAATTTGCCCCAGTGTGGACTCCTTTGATTGTAAAAATTTGTTCAGATGATTCCCCATTTATTTGAGCAAGGAGAAACTGCACTTTCTAAAATTTAGAAAATAATCATATATACAATGTGAAGAAATTTAAACGTCAAGTTTGAACTCATGCAGAAATTTCATGATGAATCCCTCAGAGTAACACCAAATTCAAGAAGATTTCTTCCTCACTTTTAGCATCGGTGCTTAGGGTAACAGGTCACCACTTCTTGTTGGCTCATCTTTCAGGACCAATCAAGTGGGCATTATTTCTGATTTGGAAGTGGCTAAAGGAAATTGGAGGTCAAGATTTGTCTTATTTTTGTGCCCATTCGATATCACATCTTAGTGAAAGCAAATAGTTTGTCACCCTCATTTCTTAAGAAAACTTAGTCAACATATAAGCTTTGTAAGGTTGTAACAGAGGGGTAAAAACGATACCAAAACATGCGGAAACAGGTTATAACCTTATGATCATGAGTGATAGGTAGATTTCTTAGGAGCGTAACCCTTGCTTTGAGTTGTCATGAGGGATAAGTCAGCGATGGACTTTATGAGCTTGTAATGTGGCTTGGAAACGATAGTTAAAGAATAAGACTTTCAAGGACATTGCACCGAAGATCGCATTTTTCCAAAATTGCCCCTGTTTTGAACTCAAAGATCTCAGATTTTGTTTGCATTTTTTCTCATCATTCACCAGGGATTTCAGCGTCGAATTTTTCCTTGCATTTTTCTTGCATTTACTTTTCTTGCTTTGTTTTTTGCTTATTTTTCTTTTTCTCGACCTGGTGGGTTTTCACATGGTGAGTAGTATCAACCCCATACCCAAGCAATTCAGAAATACAGCTAAAATTTTCTGCCATCAGAAATTTTCTTGACAGGGCCATTGAAAAGAACATAAGTCAGGACTTTCGGCTTTTGTAATGGGGTCTAGTGGGGTGCTTAGAAAAGGTTAAGGTTTGAAAGCAAATTTCAAGAGTGGCTTGAATGGTCTGAGATTTCATTATTGCACAAACCCTATTTTTAGGGTTAAATCAAAACCTGTCCCAATTTATTCTCAACTGAGGCTTTTTCCTTTCATTTTCCTCCTTTTCTTTTCTTTTCTTTCTTCTCTTTTCTGGCCTTCGGTCGTTTCATTCACCGAGGTTTTCTTTTCTTTCATTTTCTTTTCTTTCGGCCTTCCTTCAAAAATTAACTTTGCCCCAGTTTGGGGTTTTTCTTTTTCCTTCTTTTTCAAAACTGAATTTACCCCAATGTGGGGTTTGCGATTCTCAGGGGTTGCCAAACGAAATAGCTTATTCTGAAGGTTCAAAAAAGATAACTAGGGATAAAATGTTTGATTGGAAAGGAAGACGGCCTGACTTTCGTTCCATTCCTCACATTGACCCTGAAAGGAAACTTTCATTAATGCGACATTTCTTGCATGTATCTAAATTAATTGACTGAAGAAGACTCTTGCTCATCCATAAGTGGTTCGTCGGACAAAACTCTTCCTTTTTTTTCTTTTTCGTCAAAATTGAAGCCCAGATAGTAATGGTAGAATCAAGTTTTTCCAATTTAATTTTAGCATTCATGCTTTTTCTTCCCTGTAGACACCAAATTTTTAAATAATTTGTATGTTGCATCTAATTCATGATTTTGTTTTAGATTGTCTGCATTTTAGTTGTTACCTTTTTATTTGTCTTTTATTTGCTAATTATTTGTCATATTAATTTTGTTCACGTTTTAGTTTTAGTTTTAGTTTTAAGTTTTAACGTAAAATTTGTGAAAAAAAGAAGGGAAAAATGATGAAAAATGATGAAAATGAAAGAAAAATCGAAAATGGTAATTTTGTTATTTTAGTTTGTTTACTTTGATGTGTTTGTAATTAAAATTGTTGTTTTTATTTAGTTTTACTATCATTTTTGTTAAATTATTGAGTTGAGGAAAAGAAAAAATGATGAAAATGGAAAATTGTGTTTTGTTGATTCTAGTTTATTTAGTTTTTACCCATTGTTAATTAAATTACTTTTTTTTGTTGTTTTTGTTGTTTGTTATTTATTTTTATTATCAGTTTTATTCAATTAATTTCAAAAAGGAAAAATCAAAATCAAAATCAAAAAATCACAACTCCATTTCTGCCGAATCCATTTTTCCACTCCATATACTAGCACCTTCCATCTTTCGGCCGAATTCATTTTTCCACTTCACATTCCAGCGTCTTCCATTCCAAGTGCCGACTTAGCTCCACTTAAAACACTTCAATATATACATTCCACTACCTACACACTCCACGGGGATCATTTTCAATCGACCACAACAGCGCACTTCCATTTTTTTTCTTTTCTGCCGTGAGCCGCGAGTGGAGAGCAAGGGAGGAAGAGCCGAGCCTTTTCATTTTTCTTCTTTTTTGTCCGAAAACTAGAGAGGGAAGAGAGGGACTTGCGGTTCATTCTTCTTTCCAACGGTGAGCTGGTGAAGGCTGAGAACCAAACTTCCTCCATTCTAGACGCAAGCTTGAGCAAAGGAGAGGAAGAGTTGCGGGCTGCAATTTCTGGACTGTCGAGAGGAAGAAAAATATTTCTGTTGCTAGCCGTGTGTGTGAACTCCAAGCTGAGGTAATTTCTGGACCTAAACTAGTTGTTTAGGGATAGATGATGTTGATTATAAGCTTGCATGTGGTGGTTATGTGGTTGGATGATAGATTAAGTCACAAGAAAACTGGTTTCGAAAGAATTGGAGTGCTGAATGAGTAAGCTGGAAATTTACAGCCTTAATTGGCCAATTTGTGATAATCTGAGTTTAATTGTGTAGTTAATTAACTAAAAACTGGATGATCAAGCTTTGCATGAAGTTAATTAGCTGTGAGAATGCAAGAAAATTTAAGGAAAACAAAATCTGGTTGCATGCAAGTCAACCGAGAGGAACTGAATGAATTTCTGGTTGGTTAGTGTTTTTGATGTTTGTTCGAACTTGGTTTTGGATCAAACCTGATAGATTGTTCTTTATTTGGTGATGCATGTAAGTTTTATGGTGACAAGCTTGAGTTTTGTTGCTGGAATTTTTGTTTGGAGGACTACATGGCCGCTGGAAAAGTTTCAGCTAAGCCGATGGTGGTTCTTTTGAGTATTAATGGATGTTTTGGTGATTGAAGCTGGAAAATCCCGTTGTATGCCCTATATGACCTATATCTAGTATTGCATGTTGAATTTTCTGGATGAAAACCTTGTTGAAAATTTCGAAATAACTTGCTGAAAAATCTGTTTTGTTGGCCGAGAGAGAGTAGGTTGAAACACTCTTGTTAATTTGGAAAATTCCATGATCATTGGCTATAATCCTAAGTAAAATGTCTTATAACATCTTGTTCTAGTTTTCATGTTTATCTTATTGATTTTTTTAACACTTGAGAAGCTGGTGAATTGGACCATGAACTGAAGTAATTATGGAAGGAAAATATTTTTTAGCATGGCCGAGAGAAAGGAGTTGAGCACTTGACTAGTTTTCCTTCGAATTTTAGCTAAGTTTCTTATGTTGAATGTTAAGACTAGTTTGTAGATTGCTAATCACCTTTTGCATGTTGAGTTGAAGTAAAAATTGAAGAAAATTAGGGACAAAAGCTCTATAAATAAACTACTACGTTGCTGGAAAATGTACATAGCTGGCCGAATCTTCATGTCTTACGGTTTTAGTCTTTTGTTTATTCTTTCATTTCGGTTCCAGGCTGGTATCTTATTTAGATGACAGTTCAATCAAGCCTTTTATTGATTGTTTGCATGAATATGCCTAAGTGCAAGAAGAGATTGCATGAGAATGGTTGTGGAAAGATTTTTCCTGAAGCTGCAAAAATGGCAGCAGAAAATTGCAGCAGAATAGGTGTTGTCGCATTTGCTTTTCCTGCGTTTCTTGTCTATACTTCGTTTTCTTCTAGTTGGTTATTATGTCTTGTGTGAAAAGGGGCAGGGGAGATGAGTTTGCATGATTGAATCTGAAATGTTTGAATTGGGTTTGAGTATCTGCTGGGAAAGAATTCAATCAGGCTACCTAACTTTTTGTGCATGAATGCTTTGTCCAGAATTTTCTTTTGCGTCAGTTCCTTTATTGTTTCTTGCTTGTTGTGGTTGGAAGTCATGAAGTCTCTTGCTTAGCTTAAGGCTGTGATTAAGAAATCTGAGTTTGAGAAGGAAAATGTAGCAACCTGCTTGTTTGTTTTTCAGAAACTCTTGCTGCATTTTTTTTTGTTTTGCTGCGTTTTCATCCTCATGATTTGCTGCTTTCTTTTTCTTCCCACAACAACCCACACAAGCTAGTTTTGATCTTTCTATTTTATCTTTTACTAGCCTAATCCGATGTTAAAGGGGAAGTGGGTGAGTGGTGTTGAGTTTGCACTTTTGGGTTTTGAATACTTGAACCATTACCAGACAGTTTTGAAAAATGAACGAAACAGTTTTTTGCCGAGCTACTTTCTAGCACTTTGCGCAATTTTCCTTCTCTGGTTTGTCTTGTTGAATGTTGAAATTGCATTGTATGTTTGGATGTTTTTTTTTTTGTTGAATGGTTTTGATCAAGTTTTGGCATTAAGGTTGATATTTGCTTGTGAGAATGCAAGTTGCGGTTGATAGTTTGATTGCAGAAATGTTTTCTTGTTGCAAACAATCTCACGTTCATTTGCATGAGTTTGCATGAAATATTTTTTTAAGATTTACATTTTGACCCCTCAAGTTCCTTTTTGCTGCACTTTGTCTCTTGTTTTTGCTGTTATTACCTGCTTCCTTTGAGTGTAGTGGAGAAAGATACTTGACTCACAGTAGCGAATTGGTCATACTTGATTTTAATAGGGATCTATTGCAGTCTACTTTTATTGATGTTATTACATCTATTTTCCTCTCAAAAGGTCCTAAGGAGGTGTTAAGATTCTTCATTTTTTTTTTGGCACCCTTGTTGATGGAAAATCTGTATTCCGAGGGGTTTAGTGTGTGTTTGGAGGATTTTTATATACCAAAGAAACAAGTTTCCATCGTAGGTTGCATGTTTTTGCATGAAAAGAGTTCTTATAATAGCTCTTTAACCCCTCAAGTCCCTTCTTATTCTACCATGGCCTGAGCAATTGAAAAGATTAATCAATTGGGTCCTTCGAGTTTCCTTTCCCTTTTAACTTGGAATTTCATTTGATGAATATGGACTTGTTTGATTATCTAAAGGGATCTAATGGTTCAATTTCATAGTTATTAGTGGTTCTTTAATTTTTGTTTTTGAAGAATTTGTGTTGTTTGATTTACTATTAAATTGGTGCATTAATCCTTTGTTTAGTGGTTGTAGCTCCAATTTAGAACCTTTTCCAACTTATTAGCACCACAAAAGGGGACGGTATACTTTCTTTTATCTTTTTTGTGTATCTCCCTATGTGATCCAACTTGCTAAATGAAAATTGCATGCCTACTTGGTTTTCTTAAATGTTTATTAATGCCTTTCATTTATTTACTTTTATTTCATTTTTAAATCTTTCTTTTATTTTCATTTATGGGGTATGTGTACACCTCTTGGCTTGTAATAGATAGGGCGTAGTAAGTAATTTGGTCCATTTTCCCTTCCCCCATTTGTTTTAGTTAGCCCATGTAATAGTTTCATTTGCTTTTGGGGTATTATTTGGTTTGCTATGTGTTTAATTTGCTTTATTAAGCTATTGCATCTAGTCGAGCATGCTAAGTGTTATGTGCTACGTGTTATAAGTGATTTTGCATGTCTACTTGCTTTCTATATTTATAAATGAATGTGATGGATGAATGTACGTTTCCGCTAGTCCAATGCTAGTCGGAATTCGTAGAATGGGCTAGTCCAACGCTAGACCCTTAGGGATTTCCCCTCGTTAGTACATGTTTGCATGTTCACTACATTTCATGCATTTTTTTTTAGTTTTATGGCATTTGGCATGTCCCTCTAACCTTTCCCTTTCATTTTAGACCTTTGCATTTCATGCTAGTTATAGGGTCCATTTGCCTGAGAAACCCCCTTGGGTAAGGGAAACGAGCGAGTGTGGCTTCAAAATAGCCTTAGCACGCTAGTTTTTCCTTCTAATCAAAGGGAAAATTAAAATCACAAAAACTAGAGGTCATTCCCGTACCCGACCTGATGCATTCCTCTAAGTTCATGCATTTTCATATCATTTTCTCACTATTTTCCTCACTAATTATATTTTAAATCCACATGTCATATTCACACACTTATTCACTTTCTTTACTTTTCACTTCACACATTGCACCTATTTTACTTATATATTTACTATTTTCATTCACTTGCACACGAGCATTTATATTTTTATTCATTTGCACACAAACACTTTCAAATTGCACACATGCACTTTTTTCTACACTTTGCACACTTACACTCTCATCTGAGTCCTCATTTGCATTATTCATGATTTTCTATGAGGACTTTCCTTATTGGCCGTCACGACTCGTGTGAATGGGACCAAAAGCCTCATAAGAAACATTTCTTAGATTTAGGATTGCATTTCTCATTCATTAGTCAAATCCAATTTGCAATACATACTTTGGGTAGAAAATATAGGAAAATAAGGGTTAAATCACGCAACTAGCCTTGGTTAGGTCGAAGGGGTGCCTTGGATTTTTATCCTTGCCTTCCCCTTCGTCAAATGTGACTCCCGAACCTTTTTCTTTGTTTTACGTGGACTAGGAGTCATTTAAAAAGGGTTTTCTTACTTTTTTCTTTAAAAATTTCATTTTTTGGGTGACTTGGTACACCCTAACTCTATACCAAGTGGCGACTCCATTTTTCATATAAAAACCCTTTTTGAACTATTTTTCTTGGGTCAAATCGTCGCATTTTCAAAAGTCCCATTTAGACCCATTTTTGTTTTTATCAATAAAATTCATTTTTCCCAAATCAATAAATTCAACAAAAAACAATTATTTTATTTTTTTTCCAAAAAGTGGGGCGCGACAGTTGGCGACTCCACTGGGGATTTCCTAAGTGGGTCCAAGCATTCGATTTAGCTATTCTTTTCCTTTTTCTACCCTTTTTATGTATAGCATTTGGTTATTAGGGTTGCATTTTCCATTTTAGGGCCTTTGGTCTCGCGCGCGTATCAAACTATTCCCTCACTTGCGTATGTATGATCGGTTGATTGGATGTATGTTGTACTTGTTTTATCTCGCGCTTTGCATTGCATTTGGGTGGGGGATATACCCTAGAGCCTCGCATTGGTTCTCGATCCCTCCCCTCCAAAACGTGCACTATCATACGCGCATACGCTTTATTATTCATCCCTCTTTATTTTCTTTTTAGTGGCTTGTCACGCCACTCCACCCTATTAGGATTTTAGGCGACCCACTTGGACATGTGATCGTATCACGACGTGTGCGTAGTATGATCCGAGGGGTCACTCGATCTTCCACTTTAAACTTTAGGTTGATGACCTATTAGTTTTTAGTCGAAGGTTGAGGATTCTTTTTAGATTCGCCCAGACGGGTAGCCGTAACACGACGTGTGCGTAGCAACGTCTGGGGAATCGCTCGAGCCACCGACAAGGAACCTTGGGAGTGATGACCTTTGGTTTCCAAGTCTGAAGGCTCGGGGGCCTATGACCTATCGAGTCTAGATGCATTAGTGAGCCCAAACCTCATGCATCCATTTTAGAATTACCTAGGGTAGAGTCGACCTTACCTTATTAGGTACACCATTCACGAGGGGAGGGGTCCAACCCTTTTTTTCTTTTTATTGCTTTATTTCCTTGTGTTGATTTCGTTGCTACAATGTGTTACATGTATTTATCTGACTGAGCTAACTTTTCTTGGTTTTGTGCCCCCATTGCATTCACAAACATTAGCAAATAAGAGGTCTGGCATGATCCTCTTTTAGGACCTACCCTTAGATAGGCTATTGCACATTTAGAAATTTCGGTATATTTTGTTCATAAATTAATGTCATACCATTTTTAGGCTTACCCTGGCAAACAAAGGGCTCCTTAGGTCACGTCTCATTTCAAATCGTATTTTTCCCTGCTTTGATAAGAATGGCATCATGCATAAGCCTTAGAAAGGGAATGCCACCTAGGGAATCCCGCATTAGGGACAAGCCAACCTAAATCCCATGGGTATTTAACCCAATTTTTGGGATTTGCACGTTTAAATTCCTGTTAACCAGAGAAATGGGACCTGTAGGTAAGGTATTTAACTCCGGTTTTGGTTTCTAGATGGAAAGCCCTCGCCGAGTGCAACAGATGTTAGTAGTGCCGCCGGAGGTACAAAGATGGCCCACGTTACTCTCACCCAATGAGATTAACCAAATAGCTGATCGATTAGGACACATCGGGGATTTCAAGGACGTTAAGTCCGATGGATATTTGGTAGAAGCTTTGGTGCATCTATGGGACCCCACTTGTTCTGCTTTTAGATTTGGAAAAAGGGAGATGACCATAACGATTGAGGAAGTCGCCGGATTTCTCAATTTGCCGATTCAAGGAACTGCCGTGGTATTGCCGCTAGTATCTAACAAAGCTGAATTTTGCCGTTTCACTGGGTTAAAGGAATCAGTACTACAAGGGGCAGACCAAAATATAGAGGTGAAGTTCTTATTTGATCGATTTGCGCTAAGAGATGGTTTTGAGAGGCATCGAGGGGACTTCTCGTTTACTTCCAAGGAAGCGTGGGATCGAAAGAGAGTCTGGGTATACGGTTTAGTCATGACGGGAACCTACTTTTTTCCTAGGAAAGACAAAAAAATAGCCTTCAAGCTCACTAGAATCCTGTATGACTTGTTTCTCGGAATTAATGATAGGCCGTGTTCCATTATTCCTACCATTTTGGCCGACATCTTCATAGCCTGTACTACCTGTCAGAAAGGGAAAAAGTTCTTTTGTGGTTCAAATTTGATCTTACATATATGGGGAATGGAGCATTTCATGAGGCGACCGACTATTTCATCGAGCCTACCAATGTTCGCATACAACTGGATAACCACGCATCACAAGAGAATTAACAGAGACAGTTTGCCGCGCAATGCATCTGAGTTTGTGGATTTCTTGAAGAACGTGACCGATCAAAGTATTAGATGGGTGTTGGATTGGACCGATTGTACTAAACCTGTTCTTGGCACTCAGGCATCCGAATTCATTCTCCTACTGGGTACTCAAGGGATTACCGCGTACGTCCCAAAAAGGTTTCTCAGACAATTAGGGCGTACTCAAGAAATACCACCCGTGCTTGATATGAGCAAAATCACCGTTATTTTTAACTGGGGAATGTGCCCAAATCCAATCCCTATGAAAGATCAGATTATTGACGCCTGGGTGACGCTATCTGATGATGTGAGTTTTAGATACATCCCGGAGCTCAAGCAGAAGGGTTTGACGACTTCACAATACGAAGACTGGGTAGGAAGATCCGTTGCGCAAGAAATTCAAGATGAGCCATCTGAGGAGGTGAAAAAGTTGAAAGCCATTATTGAAGCAAAGGATAAGGAAATTCTGCAGTTAAGTAAGTCTGCCGAATCATACAAAGGGATGGCCGAGCAAAACAAGCAATTGTATGAAAATGAACGAGGAAAGCGTCAAGAGCTGAAAAGGAAATGTGCAGAATTATATGACCAAACTGAATGTGTTAGAATTTCATATGCTAGGGAAACAAAGGACTCTGTATTGGATAGATTCAAAAGTTTTGGCAATCTTGTACGGAATCGTCTTCGTGACATGATGTAAATATTGGCAGGTTTATCAATGAAGATGATTTTTCTTTTGCTCTCATTTTGGGTTATTGTCGAAAACAGGTTTGTATTACGGGTCCCATTTCAAAGGTGTTGCATCATGCTAGGCCTACCCTTGGCACAAAAAGGGTTCCCCAAATAGGACATGCATCCGAATTGTTTGAATAATTACTAACTCATGTCTTTTTCTTTTTTCTCTTTCTGAATAAATTGCAGAAATTCAGTAATCATTGGTTTATCTAAAGGAGTTCTTTCTTCATTTCAGGTAAAGTTTCAAAATAGCTTTTCGAAAAAGCCCCATTATTACGCGATCCCGAAGTAGAGCCCAAAGGAATCGTGTAGACATGAGTACTCAACCAGAATCATCCGAAAAGTTCGTTGCAACTACCCAGCCGGAAGCCGCAAGTCCTGGGGTTCAGTTGACTGAGTTACTCACAAAATTTGGGGAAATGGCGTCAGAAATGGCCACTCAGAAGAAGTTGATTGACGAGCTCGTTAGTAGCGGAGTGCAACCTGAGCCTGTACCCGCTACACAACCACAATCCGAACCATTTGTTATTCCTCCATTTCAAACCACCTTTGAGGGAACTTTTAACCCGCAATATGCTTTTACTCAAAATCCTCCTTTCTACCCTCCTTATGGTCAAGGATTTCAGCCTCAAAGCGACCCAAACATGCATCAGAACCCACCAGCTTTTTATCAAACCACCGCGGAGCCCGTGGTGCCGGAGCACACTTTTCAAAATAAGCCAGAAGTGGGAGAGTCGTCTGCCCAGATTAATATGAAGTTACTTAAACGCTTGGATCGTTTTGATGAATTTATCAGGAAAAGCCAAGGTTTAAGCAAGCAAGGGGTGCTGGATTACGATGATTTGTGCCTATTTCCAAACGTACAACTGCCGGAGGGGTTCAAGACTCCGAAGTTCAACAAATATGATGGCACGAGCAACCCAAAGACGCACTTGCGCTTGTTTGCTAACAAGTTGGGCAAGCCAGTGGATGACGAGAATTTGCCGTTGAGATTATTTCCAGAAAGTTTAGAAGGGGATGCTCTCGACTGGTATTCCAACCTAAAGCCGGAGGAAGTGAAGACCTGGCTTGATCTGTCTAATGCCTTCATTAGACAATATGAGTATAACTGTGAGCTAGCGCCAACTCGGACTACTCTGGAAGGAACGAAAAGGCGACCATCTGAAGATCACAAGACCTATGCCAAGAGGTGGAGAAAAGTAGCTGCGAAGGTGGAACCACCGATGACTGAGGATGAAATTATTCGCACATTCATAAAGGCGCATGATCCTCCATATTTCGAAGAAATTTTCCGTATGACTGGTTGTTCATTTGCTGCCATTGTGAATAAATTGGAAGAGTTTGACGACTTTGTAAGAGCCGGGAAAATTGTCAACGTCTCTGCTCTCAAATCCCAGTTGGATGCTTTACAAGGTCAAGGAAGCAATGTGAAGAAACCGCCATTCAAAAAGAAGGAGGGGGATGCAACCTTTATTTGGAACCAAAGCCCTTCACCCCGACCCCGATACCAACACAATCCAACTTACCAACCACATTACCCTTACTATTCAAACCCGTATCCTGTATATACCACCAACATCCACCACCCTCGACCTCGCCCAAGCTATCCAAACCCACCTTCAGCCCCTTTTCAAATTTCCCAACCAAATCCACCTCAAAACCGACCTCGCCCTCCATATAACCCAAGATTTCCTCCACCAAATAGACCTGTTTACAACCATCCTCAACCTCTTGAATCTTACAACCGACCACCTAGCCGTACATTCACCAATTTAGGCAGGCCTCTGGACCAATTGTATGATCAGTTGAAGGCCGCCGGGAAAATTGGTACAGTACCCCCTCCTACCTACCCATATGGCATGCCCGCGTGGTATAATCCACAAGCTGTCTGTGCTTATCATTCTGGGGCCCCCGGACATGCCACCTTTGATTGCAAGGCGCTTAAGCATAAAATCCAAGATATGGTTGAAGCCGGGGAAATTGTAATCCGGAAAAGGGAGGCGCAAGGGCCGAACGTAAATAGGAACCCTTTGCCGGAACATGCCAATACCATTGGGGTTATTCTGGATGATACGGAGTATGTGGAACCAGTCAAAGAATTGGCAAGGGAAGCTGAAGTGTTTGGGGTCACAGACCAACCTTTTGTTATAGAACTGCCATTTGAAGAGGATGAGAAACCCTTTATCTTGGATCTCACGCCAGCTGAGAGTGAGTCTTTGGAGCCGGTGGTTATCGAATTCCCGAAGCAGGAGCCTGTCCTGAGCCTGCAACAAGTACCATGGAATTATGATGAACCTACTGTACAGATTGGGGAAAGGTCAATTGCAAAGAAGGAAGTATCAGTGGTCACAAGATCGGGGAAAATTGCAAGCCCGTTTGAAGCAACCATTCCGATTCAAGCAAATAATTCCGAGCCACCCGCCAAACCAACAATCACTGAGAAGGAAGCCTTGGATTTTCTTAAAAGGCTCCAGAGAAGTGAATACAATGTGATTGAGAAGCTAAGCAAGTCACCTGCCCAGATATCCATGTTGGATTTACTTTTTTCTTCAGATGTGCATAGGGATGCGTTGATCGAGGTATTGACTAAAGCTCAAATCCCTAGGGACATTTCTGTTGATAATTTTTCGCACGTGGTTGGGAGTGTGTTATTCACCAAGCAAATTACTTTTTCTGACGAGGAATTGCCGGCGGAAGGCATTGGACATAACAAGGCCCTGTACATAGTTGTGAGGTGCAACGGAAAAATGTTGCCGAAGGTATTAATTGACAATGGATCTGCTCTTAATATCTGTCCTTGGAGCACCTTGGAAAAGCTGGGATTACAAGACATCAAGCTGAGGCCTTCAGGGACCGTAGTTCGAGGTTTTGATGGAGCACAAAGAGAGCCAATAGGAGAAGTGGATTTAGTAGTTGAAATGGGACCCGCCCAGTTTCAAATAACCTGCCAAGTCATGCACTTTCCTAGTGTTTACAACGTTTTGCTTGGCAGGCCATGGATTCACAAGTCTGGGGCGGTGCCTTCTTCATTACATCAGTTGTTGAAATTTGTAGTAAATGACAAGCTGATAACTATATTTGCCGAAGAGGATTGCCTTGTAATCATCGATTCCGAGTCCAAAGAAGAGGGTAGCCGAAGCTCCACAGTGACCCCTCATAGCACATCTGATATTGTCTCCGTCAGTTGGATAACAAAGGAGGAGCAAGCTCTATCAAGGGCCAGTGTCATGATGGCTAAGGAGATGATCCGTGGAGGCTATGAATTTGACAAAGGGCTGGGACGAGATCTGCAAGGAATTTTAAAGCCAGTGGAAATTGTGGAGAAAAATGATTCGTTTGGTTTGGGTTTCCGACCGACTGCTAAGGATATCAGAGAAATGAAGGAGCGCAAGAAAGCGGAGAAAGAAGGAAGGCAAAGGGCTCTTGACATTCCACCACTGCATTATACTTTCCCACGACCAGCCGAGGTGATCATGTCAGAAATCAACCCAGTTGACGAAATTGAAGCTAGTTTGGCCCAATTGTTCGTTGGGGCAACATTTGAAGATAGTGTTCCAGGCGAAGCTGAATTTCCTGACATCCCCGAAGGATCAATTCCCAATTGGACAGCCGAGTTCCTGCCCGTTCGGAAGGAGTTTCGGTAAACTGAAAGGGGTTTATCATTCATGTGAATTCATGAAAAGTTGCATCTGTAAATAGCCAATGAAAACAATTTTACTTTTTGACTAACATTTTCGCATGTAAATATTGTTAAGTTTTCATTTCCATTTGCTTTCAATCAAAGGTTTTATGAAAATGTACAAGTTATTCTTGTCATGTTGTTTTGTTTATTCATTTGTTTATATCTTCGTTGTATTGCTTGACCATTTGTTTGTTGTATGCTTATTTGCTTATTATCCCACATTCGTTAATTCTTTCAGATGGCCAAAAATAAAATTATTTGACCCTTTGGATATCACAATTCTGGAATTCAATAACGGCAATCTCTATATCACTCATGACTTGGAGGTCTGTGAATCCGAACTCCAAAGCGAGAGTGATAATGAGGAGGTATTCGATTCTTTTGCAAAGGACCTTGAACAATATGAGGAAAAACCAAAACCGAACCTGGAAGAAACAGAAAAGGTTAACATTGGCACTGAGGATGAGGTTAAGGAGGTGCAAATTAGTATTCATTTGAATGAAAGGCAGAAAAAGGAGATGCTTGAATTTTTGACTATGTTCCAGGATGTATTTGCGTGGTCCTATGATGATATGACTGGCATTTCAACTGATGTGGTGGTGCATAGGTTACCCACAGACCCTTCTTTTCC